>NC_042515.1:665826-773326 GCF_900963305.1 Echeneis naucrates
GACAGGATGATCCTCCTGATGGTCCGACTCCAGAGAGGGCTCCAAAGTGGATCAGCAAGCCCTAAAACAGACAGCTTTACTCCTAAATCGTCCTAAATCGTGACCGTGGGGTGTTTACCGACTTATTTCAGTTGTGGCTTCAGAGTTTTGAGTTCTGAAGTTTATTTTTTTGCTGAGGCAACATGCCACGAAAAATTAGCATCTCAAAGTTTGCTGACAGAGACAAATGCGTATAAATAATTAGAGTTGAGCATATGGAGGCTCCTCAGAAGCAGAGAGAAGGACTGTAAACGCTCAGGAAGTCGTTCTGAACACTGAAACAGTCACTAACACATATTCATGTTTTCAGGGCTCTGCCTCTTCACTCTGCTTTTAGTCGAGCAGTGACAGACTCTATATTTACACCCAGGAGGAGATGGGCCGATATATTTGGGTATAATCTTGAAGACTCTGCTTTCTGCAGCCTGCATGGATATTTTTTCCCCTTTAAAACCTGTTCAGGGAGCAGCCGCCGTTCACGTTTGTGCACACAAAGCAGACAGACACAGAGGCGCTGTCCTCATTTCCTGAAGCCCGGTCCGTCTGTTCCGCGGCGCTGCAGTCTCCTTCAGTTTCGGGTTGCTGGGGTGTTTTGTTGTCGCTGTTACAGAGCTTGAAACTCTGGAGCAAAAAGGCGCAGCAACCAATTCCAGACCGGAGTGACATCGAACATGTGCCGCCGTGGTTACTATAAAAATGTCCAGCACAGCTTTAATTTCAGCCAAAGCAACAGAAACCAAGTTTAACACGTGGCCCTTTTCCGTGTCCATTGAGTCCCCGTGTCTGCGGAGAGCTCAGGACGTAGCCTGACGAGCAGACCGTGTTGGACGTGTCTCGGCCCGGCGCCCTTCAGCCGTCCCCGCTGACTGCCTGGTATTTGTCCCCCTCCCTCTCCAGGTGAGGGTGACAGGATGTGCTAAATCTAGTAAATTCCACTCAGCCAGTTGGGAGGGTCCTGACATTTGTTGTCCTTTGTGTCAAATGCTGCTCCGTTCAGCAGGTTGGACCTAAAGGCGATCGATCGGCTGCAGGTTGGATCGCAGCACATTTAACCTGAGATTGGATGGTTATGGATCAGCCGTTATAAATTACAGTCGGATCGTCCTCTTTTGTCTCAGGCGAAGACTGCTGACATGCTGTTTGTGTCTTTGTCCGGTCCGTCCACCAGAGACCCCCCCTTCAACCAAATTAAATTCCAGAGCTTTATTTGTCTCTTTGCTTTGGCGGTGAAAATGGTCCGATACATCACAGAGTCCCGGAGCGGCTGAAATAATTCGCCTTTACACGCTTTACGCTTCGTTTCTGTTGTTTGTGATGGAAAAGGAGATTTTAATTTAAGATTCTATTGAATTCTTTTGTTTTGTAGTGAGATGTGTTTTTATATGGGTGTGCTGCTGTAGTCAGGGGTCAAAGTTCAACTTGGCAGGCAGGGACACTTTAGATCATTTAATAAAACTACAGTGAAATGGGGTTCTGTGAAAAAGTGGATCTGGATAATTCAACATTTGGTGGTTTTTATTGAAACACCACTCTGCTGCGTCATCTTCCTCCACCAATAGCTTTCCGTTACTCAGACACATTAAAGTTCATTCCTGAATAAACATTTCCTTCTGAAACAATCGTCTCCATCAGCGAGTGTAACGATCTGACACCTGTCTGAGCGGTTACTTCATCCAGAACACCTGAATACGGCGTCGCACCATTTCAGCTCTTATTTCTTCGCTGTCTGTCCTCAGCTTCTTCTAACTGTCCAACACTTTCCATGCATTTCAGCCCCCTCCCCAGCGTTATGTATTTTGGTGCTGACAGCTAATGAATATGTCCGTTCTTTAGTGATGTAGAAATCAATGTCTCATTAACATGAGGTGCGTTTGTCCGAGCCAAGATTAGGACAGGAGCGCCCGTATCCTCTTCACCTCGACATCATCACTTATTTATTACAAATCAATTATGCAGAGTTGCAGTTTCTGGTCTTTCTGGGTCTGTCCTACAGCTGGACGTCCCCTGTTTGTCTCATCTCGTCCTTCAGGGGGGTCAAATGAATCGGAGCGCTGCGTAGATGCTAACACGGCGGGGAAGAGATGACTAAAAGGACCATTTTGGAGCGAAGAGCATCAGAAACGCCACGAAAACAAACGCCACACGTCCACACGCACCATAAATCAGAGACACATCCAAGTTTGTCATCCAGACCACCCGAGGCGCACATTTAGTGTGTGTCTGTGTGTATGATATGTATATATTCATGTATGTGAAGCTCCTGATTCTGAGGTGCTCTGTTTGAATTTAGTTGGATGGAAATCAGAAACGTCCTCAGCAGGAGCCCCATAATGATGTTATTAAGTCAGAAACACACAGTGTGAAACAGAGTGTGTGTGTCTGTGTGTGTCTGTGTGTGTCAGCTCTTCTCCAGTTACTGAACCTGGATTTTAAGTGATTCTACTTTCTGGATTTTGTGTTCTGATTGTGTATTCATGGCCACACCTCGGCCTGGTCCGGTCTAACATTTCTGCTCAGCACAAAGAATCTGTCGGTTCATTTATTATTTTACGACTGAACATTCATCTCAGACTCACAACGTAAATTGTGAGGAACACACAACAAAACGCTCAGATCCTCCAGCCTTGTTCTATTTATCAGAAACACACAGTCCAGTTTAGGCGACAGCACCACCGTAGTCAGTGAACAAAGGTGGTTTTAATTTAAATGTCCTGAAACCTGCATTCCAGGGAGCCACTCAGAGAGCTGCAAGAAAAGTGAGGCAGTATTGAAGCCTATGGGAAAACGTCCCTCCTTCTCCAGACATTTTCAAACTGGACACTTTAAGAAGATTTGTAGAACATGCTGAAGTTCATTATTTTTTTCCTCACCTGGTGGTTCCTTAATGTTCAAATGTCACTGAGCTCATAAACATTTTATGATTTAATAATTGATTAAATGCCAAATTAATGACTTTATCTTTAAAATAACGCTTTAGTGTTCATGAGGTATTAAACATTTCTTGAACTGAACATTGTTTAAGATGGAAGGTATTTAGACTGTCATGTTTGTCGTGGTTTGAAAAATTACCTGATTTGAACTCGCAGTGTTTTTTGGTGAATTATTGCTCCTCTGGTTCAGTTTAATTATCAGCAGCTGAGCAAGTTTTAATTAGCAGGGACGACTGCACTCCGTTTAATGTCCAAAACACCTGATGAGGCAGAAAGAGCTCTTCGAGGGATTTGATTGGACGCTGCACTGAAGGAAAATGCAAAAGGCGCCGAGTGCAGAAAGTGATTTTTATTCATCTCCATCTTTATTAGTTCAGTTTAAATAGATCTTAAAAAAAAAAACAGATCTTCCATCATTCCACTCCAGCACAAACAGTCGAGGTGTGAGCTGCCTCGTCGGCTTTTTTTAGTCATCAAATTATTCTGGAAAAATGAAAAATTATATCAGCAGAGAGACTCGCTGAGAAGACTGTTCGACCTGATGGGTGTAAAAAATAAGAGTCAAACTGATGAAGAGTAATTGTTGTCTTATTCTGAAAAACATAGAAATGAAGTTTCATCTTAAAGCGCCTCAGGACAAATGTTAGCATAGCTGCTAACCTGCTAAAACACTACTGACCAGGGGCCCAACACAGATGCAGCCTTACTGAGCAGATTGAATTATTAATGGCGGTTTTTATTGAACACCTAAAACCTCCCAGTAAGGACGGCATAAATCAAGCTGTCCACAACATAAATTACATTTTTACTCAGAGAGGTGAGAATGGAGGATCTGATTTATGCGACTGAAGCAGCAGCAGCAGCAGCAGCAGCGACGGCGGGAGGAGGAGGAAAAGAACCGGAGCTGTCGCATGGATGCAAAGTTCGGCTCAAATCTGAAAATAAAATCTGACAAACTAGAAGCTCGTGTTCAAAATGCAGACACTCGTTTCGCTGGAGATCTCTCCAACGCTGTATTTCAGTCTGATGGCATCGGCAGCTGCCCCCGTCCTCAATTTGATTTTCATTCAAGATATGTTTGTGTAAACTTATTTCATTCATAACAGCACCTGGTTAACTCGCAGAGCGTCTGGATTGTGTAGGACAGAAGCAAACACGTCTGCTGGCTTCTCTTTTTTATGGCCTGACTCTCGTTTCCTCTGCTGCTTTAATTTGACCTCAACTGTCGTCGTTCAGAGTCTGAAATGGAATCAGGTTTTATTTAACAGCAGCTCAGAGCCTGCAGCAGTTTGACTTAAACACTCCAACAGATGTAATTACAGCTCGGCCAGATTCAAATGTGCGTTAAAATTCAAGCAATTAAATTCATTTTCTTGCCTTTTTTGTTGTTGTTTTTGCTGAAAACACAATCAGTTCAGGAGGACGATAAGCGCTGAAACCACTTTAACCTCCTCGAGTGCAGAAACAGGAAAGGATGATACAGAGATGATTTAAAAATATGAAGTCACAGTCACAAGTTGAAGTTTAAATCGGAGCTGCAGCTTTTTATGGGTGTCAACTAAAATACTGGGCAAGCTAACACAAACATTTTAAATTATTTGAGGAAGCTTGTTGACTTTTCCGCCTGTGACGAGATAAGATCACGTCTGACCATCTGAATTAATGCAGCTGGAAGCAGCTAATTGTGAGTTCCTGATAAAATGTGTGTGTTGTTGTGTGTTGCAGAAAGTCTCCACTTTCTGGACAACAAGCGTGAATAACTGAAATGAGAATGTGTGACTGGAAGGACAGCTGCTCATGTTCTCTTTCACTTTATTCAGTTTTTTGTTGTTTTGGTCTTTTTTACAAATTAGTGGAGCAGTTGGGTTTTTTTCTCCATTTGTGCGACTTTGTGTGTCCTGAGCACTGCTCATCATCCTGTTAGCAAAATATATAACAATCACAAACCAGATTGACGCGTTAGCATTGCTGTATTTGAACAACAGTCAAATAGACAATAACACAACAAACAACACAACGTGTGAGAGACACCCAGATAAAGCAGAAAGTTCGACTCTCAGCCAACGTCTGTCGGCGTTCTCCAGATAAAACTTCCTCCATTTGAAAATGTAAATGGGAAAAAATTATCAAGGAGCAGAAAATTAATAACAGAAATCGCTCTAATTGAAGAAATCTGCCATCCAGTCTGATGTTGAGCAGCTGGGAGCTAATTCATAATCAGAACCAGCACCTGAACCTGGACTGGAAGGCCGGCGTCCTCCCCGGAGACACTCGTGGCATTCTGCTGTAATACGGCACAAATTAGCTGAAAAATCGAATTCTCCACGGCTCATTTCTCAGGTGAGGCGACACACTTCACAGCTACAGTTTTCAGGGTTCAGTTCAGTTCATCCTCAGATGACCCCAGTTCGACTTAAAGCCCTCAGTGAACCAGGTCTGGCCCAGTTTGTTTCCAGGTTATCCCATCAGAAGTGGATCCAAAGGGACTCGCGCTCAGTCCCGCCTCAGGAGAAGGTCTTGGTGTCAGGATGATGGTCCCTCAGGGCTTCTGGAGAGGATGCCTCTGGTCCGAGAGACTCCAGGAGCTGGTTCATCATCAGGCACCACAGACCACGACAGTCTGGACTTCAGGGATGGTGATCACAGGCCACTTTCATGGAGGACCACAGGGACTGATGACGGAGGTCCAGATTCTCTGAGGGACCATGAGGGACTTGGACTTGACCGCAGTGAGACAGATTCTGACCATCTGCGAGGAGTTTCAGAGTCCAAAACCAAGACCTGGGCCAGGAGTTCCTCCAGACTTCTGTCCATGAGTCCAGGTCCTGGTCCAGATCCTGGTCCAGGTCCTGGTCCGTCTGGAAGAGTTGGTCTGAAAGAAGGAGACATAGTTCAACTCACCACACATTCATCAGTAAATTGTGGGAACGGAACAGGTGAGTTAAATCAACGTGACCCTGATCGTTCTCAGCTGCTGTCATCTGAACCATTTCTACTCAGCTTCTGACTCTCATAGTAAACACAGAGCATTCAAATTGGACAGAGCTGGCAAAGAAACTGTGATTCCAGCAGAACGAGAGCGGCGGATAGAACAAAAAAAAAAAAAAGTCATTACAGCAGGGAGTCGAGCTCTCAGCTCAGAGAGCGAGAATCTCCATTTACCAGCCAGACATTACTTCCCCTATCAAGAAGATTGTCTTAAATTCCTGTGCAGGTGGTGTGTGTGTGTGTGTGTGTGAGAGAAAATGTGCTCTTTAAAACGCATCTGTGTGTTACACACAGATGCGTTTTATGTTATTGACAGTAGCACACACACACACACACACACACACACACACGGTGCAGGAGTGATCGATGGTTATTCTTCTCCATTTGGGAAATCAAAAGAATGCAAACTGCCTCACATTCACTCTCTCTTTAGATCTGTTCCCACAGAAATGATCCATTTGTGTCCCCGTCACTATTTGCATTGAAAACAAATCAAGACGCAGCGTGGAGTCATGAACCATCAGCCTGAGAGGAAGACGGAAGGACGGAGAGATGGACAGACAGAGGAAGAGGAAGACATGAGGGCCGAGAATCACAGAAAAATAAGGGAGTTAGGAAGGAGGAAAGGACAGAAGGAAAAAAGAAAGGATGAAACGGGGTGAGAGGCCGGAAGAGGAAGACATGAGATGAAAAAGGAAAGAGAGCAGAAACCACCTGTGCGGTATTAACTAGACGTCGTCGTCTGAAGGCAGAGGCAGGATGTGGTTGTTATCACGGCGGCAGCAGGATATTCTCGGTGACGCGACGGTAAATCAGACGCCGTGGCCTCCAGTTGGCTCCCGCTGAAACACCCAACAGTCAGTTTACACAAACTTTCATTTCATCTCGCTTTTAATTTAGCAGACAACCATCTGCACACCTCCCAGCAGGTAAGACTGTCAGTCATCAGAGGGGCGGAGTCACACGCCTCCAGAACTTTAATGAAGACGTAGACAGGAGCTACGGGTCCCTGTTAGGGACAAACCTTTGTTAACGTAAAGATGGACGTGTCCTTCATGATGTCACTTGCTGCTCTGCCGTCGCCCTCTTGGCATGGCCTGACTCCTGGCAAATCTAAAGATGGGCATGAACAGCTGTGACCATCGCACGCTTCTGTTAGCATCATTAGCCAAGCCAAGGCTAATTCAATTACGTTGCTGGATAATTAGCTTGCAAATAAGTGAGGCCAACAAAATAGCTGTGGTGAGCTCAGATAGCTGCTAATGACGCTAAGAATAAATAAGAACACAAACAGACCAACAGTCCAGTTTCCTGAGATTTAACGTCGTCAGAGAACAAGGAAAGAGAAGTGCAAGGTGTTTGTGTGTGTGTGTACTTTGAATGATTACATAAAACACACCCTAACACCCAGACACCCATTGAGTATGCTGTAAAGCATGAAGGTCTGCATCAGTACGCTGTCTGCAGCTGACTTTGTTATGTCCTGTGTGTGTGTGTTTGTGTGTTTGTGTGGAGACAGTATTCTGCTCACACACTCTCTGGTCTTGGGACAAAGATCTGCTCTCCACCAGTTGAACTGTTAGCTCAGCTCCTCTGTCCTGATCTTTAATATATCTTTTATTCTGAAAGAGTGAAGTTGTGTTGTGTTAATATTTGGATTTATGGATGTCGCTGCTGTCTGGGACAGTATATCAGTTTTACACCTTGTGTGCACCATGTGAACAGAAGCATTCTGAACTGTGTGTGTCTGTTTGTGTCTCCATACAAGGGCGTTGGTAGGTTGACGTGAGAGTGCCGACGTTTCACCGGGAACAGGCCGTTTTCACGTTTGTCGCCCTGATTTATTGGGAGTCGGCCGAAGCCACACAGCCGACATCGGTCATGTGGACCACAGGAACGTTAAAGGACACACACACACACACACACACACACACATTCAACAGCACACATAAAGGCACACGTCATTGTTGCACAAGCACACATTACGGAAAGTTACCTGGTGACATTCAGGGAAATGGACACACACACACACACACTTTGAAGTGCTTAGTTACACACAAGCAGCAGACACACACACACACACACACACACACCATCACTGTTGATGGCAGCACACGATGTTTTCCACACTGTGTGTGTCCTTGTTTGTGTGGTATAAAAGACACTTATCTCCGAGCAGTTGTCTTTTACATCTGATGTCTTGTGAGATACAAGAAAAAGACATTAACTTGAGATATGGGCAAGTTCACACAGCGGCTGTGTGTGTGTGTGTGTGTGTGTGTCTGTGTGGTGCTCAAGGGCACATCTGAAGTGCTCAGACCTTCTTTGATATGAATCTGAAACACTCCCATGCTGGATTTATTCTGATTCCTCAGGGTGTGTTTGGAGTCCTGCAGTGGGCCCCCAGGTTGGACTTTGTGTTTTCAGCTCTCAGGGACGTTTTTTAGTCAAACAGAAGAAAGATGGCTGACATCTGTGTCACTTCCTGTTTGACTGATGTGTAATCGCAGACTGTCCACATCAAACGATGACTTTTCTGCTTTTTGTGTCTCTGCGGATGAGCCTGTTCTGTAACCTTGGACCAGGACTCTGCGTCAGAAGAGATTTAAACCTTAAGTGGTGGATCTCATCGTTCAAATTTACGAGGCAACAGTTTGGAGACGGAGGGATTCAAACCTGGACTCCTTCCACCTGAGACCTGTCCTCCAGGTGGGGCCTGAACACAAACACTCTGCGTCTGTCAGCTGCCCGTTCCGCTCCTTCACTTTAGATGTTTAACAGCACGTTTTCCTTCGGAGTCTCTCCAACCTGAAGACAACAAACACAAACAACATTTCACTCAAGCAATTTGTGCCCATTATTCTCCGTCTGTAAAGTTTTTACAGGAAAAATCTTTTTAAAATACCTGCAGAGATGATTCAGGCTGGTCACTGAGGGAGGCAATGATTCAAAGATCATCAAAATGTTTTTACTACAAAAATCAATACAGATAAAGATTCTTTCATTTTATTTTATTACGAAAGAAAAGTGACCTCAAACTATCAACACAAGTATAGACACAAAGTTGTGACCCTTTAGTGTCTGTAGTCACCTAGAAACACATTTCCAGGACAGACAACACAATAAATCATCTAATTATGTGAAGATGTCAAACGGACCGACCCTTCAGTTCACCTTCACTGCAAACTCACAAACCAACGCGTTCCGTCCAGAAAACAGGAAGGACGACTTCAGGAAATTATTCCTACACACAGACGAAGTGAGTGAGCAGAAGGAGGAAGAACACAAGGAAACACACTCACACACAAACTTAGTAACATTATTACAGTGAAAGAAACTAGAAGACAGGTTCACACACACACAGTGAGCTTTCCCATGTCGCTGCAGCAGGATTTAATTAAAAGGTGTTGAGTTTAATGAGGCTGAAGACACACAGACATATTCAAAAAGTTCATATTCTTCTGCAGCCTATAATTTAATCTGATGTGACCTCGTGACCTTGTGACCTTGCGACCTCATCCTGTATCAGCTGGTGCTGATTATTTTCTGCTGACTTCATCAGTATGATACCTGACAGGTGATGATTATCTTGGTGCCATGGCACGTGGCACCAGGATGCATGATGGGAAACTAAACCTGGTTCAGACCCAGTCCAGGTTCAGTCCTGGTCAAGGATGAGGCTGATCAGGAAGGTTCACCCCCCCCGAGGGAGTCCAGGACTCAGTGTGAGGTGGATGACACACTCAGGACTCCCTGCTGCTAACTGTGAAAGGTAACACAATCAGGACGTGATCACACGTTTGGGGAACTCAACACACTCCGTTTGCACACTATCTACACACCTAAATGTACAACACAACCTCATGGCCCTGCAGACACACATGCAGGAGCGAACATCTTTCCTTTTTTCTGCAGCCAGAGGTCAGAGACCATAAGTGGATGAACGATGGCTGCTTCTGCTGATGCGCCCACTCAGCATGTGACACCCCCGCTGAAACATCGTCTCATTCAGAGTGTGGATGAGGAAGCAGCTCCATCCGAGCAGAACATGTTCCAAACATCAGGAAATATGTCTGAGAGCAGATGATCAGAAATGTGCTTCTGCTTTTATCCAGATATGGAGACAAACAACTTTATATTTGTGGGACTCTTAACAGAAGAGTCACTGTGAGTTCAGGCCGACTCGACCGGCTCTGTGCTCACCGTGACGTCAGCTGCTGTTTGTTAAGCCTTCAGCATTGAAGTCTATGGGAAAATGTCCCAGTCTCTAGTTTACAGTCTTCGATACAACATGACCTTCTCTTCCAAAGATGGTTTCTACTGGATCAAATAAAAACACATGGCTGACAGACAAAATCCAAAGTGAAGCCTTCTGGTCTCTTTTTGAATCCAAAGCTTGAAAACAAGCCAGATTCCAAGTGAACCCAATAAATGAGATGATCATTAAATGTTTTGTGAAGGTCGGCCATCATTTCTGAATGAAAGGCCCTCAGCCCATGAAGGAAATGTCCACCAAGACTGAGCCGGAAAACAAAACCTGAGTTTAGACGATATTCACTTCCCTTCATCTAACAATTCACATTAAAAACTTTTCTTCCTTTGCTGCCGAGCACGAAATATATATTTCATGTATCATCGTCATAAAACCTCTGCAACACACAAACAGACACACAAAGAAACACTCAAAGACCAACTCAATAACAGGTGGAAAGTGGAAAATGATTACTCAGTGCTTTTGTTTTTTCTGCTCCCCTCTTCATCTGGTTTCTTTTTATTTATTCTTGTGGGAGACGCAGAGAAGTGACCGTCGCAGCAATATTGTTCCTCTTTGCTTAAACGGATATCAGCGAGGAATCGGATAAAAATGCTATTTATTTCTCATCTGAACCGCTTTGGTGTTGATTTCACAAAGCCACAAAAAAAAAAAAGAAAAACGAACACACACAACACAAACTGAGATAAATGCAGAAACACACAGCGTTGAACATGAAAACACACAAACACAGAAACCACAAACACAAAACACACAAACCAACATCACAGACAGTAATGTTATAAATGCTGTGATTTTCATCAGTGAATATATGAGACAGGCCTGAAGCACATTCATGTTTCCCCTCATTCACTGATCTGATATTTATTTCAATAAAAACATTCAGGATTAAAACAAAATCAAAAATCATTGATGAAAACTGACGGAGTCAAATGAGCTACAGGCTCCTCACATCATCTTTGGACTCATACGACAGACAGGAATCAGAAAATACATCACAGTGACTGCAGTGAGTACTTGGCTGCAATTTTCTCTAAAAAAACAAAAAACAAAACCAGAATCATTTCCAGGACACAGGATGGTGCCTTTTGTCTCTCTCTCTTTAAAAGGAGCAACGTGATTTATGAGACGAGTGTTTGGCCACTAAAACTCTCTGAGGCTCTTTGGTCAAGCTCTGCTGCACCTGCTGACCAGTCCGACGTGGCCTGAGAGGTCAATCCGTTTAATGGACTTAGTGACACACACAGAACTCCACAGGGGTGCGAAACACCTGTCACTGCTAAACCTGAATCTGGACCTCTTCTTCTATCTGACCGCCACAGCTGCTGAATCACGTCGGTTTGTTCCTCCGACGTCTGAAGGTGCGCTAATCGGAGGCCTCAGCTGGTTCTGTGATTCGATGGAAAACTTGGTCTTGAGCCTCCGTGATGGATCTGGCTCTGCAGGACTTCCCAGTTCCAAGTGAAACCTCATTGAGACGATCACACAGAAGAAAAAACAAGATGGCTGACATGTGCAGCACCAACGATGCTGTGTTTGTGCGTCCAGATGTAGCGTCGTTTCCTCAGCAGCTGCTCTTCACGCCCTTTAAAGCACCTGGAAAACATAAAGAAGCATCATGCTTGTTATTTTTGTGTAGCTGCTCCTCTGCTGACCATCACAGCTGCGTTCATCAGGTCTGTTTGTCTCTCTGTTCATCGTCCTCCAGTGAAGTCCAGCTAAGTAACCGACCCTCTGACAAGACCAACCAGAAACAACACAGACTAATACTGACGAGAGAATCGAACATCCTCGTCCCTCTGACTGCTGGATGTCGCCGGGCAGAAGAGCCTGACGATATGATGATGTCATACTAATGGGGTTGATCAATCTGCGGAGAAGAGGCTCGTGATTTCGGCGGCGACTTTACGGACCTCTGTCATCTTTCTGTTTATTGTGTTGGTTAAGGCGGAATGAGGCGGCTCACAGCTCTCCCTCCCAGAGAACAGACCTCCTTAAACACAGATTGCACACAGCTGAATAAAAGGCCCGACGTTTGGAGGAACACAACGTTTCCCCCGCACATCTGATTCAGACATGAAGAGCGGAGATCATTTGGTGTCAAAGTCACGGTGCAGTTTAACCCTGAGCTCCATATTCTCTGGACTCCATCAGGTGGTTGTTTTTCTGCAGGATGTTTGGCGCTCTTTGTTTACAGGTCAGCAGTGCAGCTTCAGCAATATTATATGGACACGAGGAATCAACCGCAGAATGTTTTTATTTCATTTCAGGAGCAGCAGCCGTCTTGTAAGAATTGTAAAAAGAAAACGTCTCCACTCGTCCATGACTTCACCAGCCGCCGACATGAAGCTCGGGGTTAATGGGGTTCAGGTGCTACTTGTTGTCTCATCGAGCCATTCCTCATCTCTCTTGGCTCCCTAACTGGTGTTATGGCCTGTTTTCAGCGGCCACATTCAGCTATGGTTCACAACTCAACATGCTCGATAATAAACTCCAGCTCTGAGAAATGTTTTTAATAAATGTTCCTTCCTCCGCTCGCGCTGAAAAGGAAATGGAGAGTTTCCTTCTGATGTGAGATGCCTATCATGTGAAAAGTTATTATATTAACTCATAAAGTGCTTTTCAGTTTGTCAAAGAGTGTCAGTCTGCTGCTGGAGAATCAGTCGTGTTTAATTCAGCCATTCCAGCTACCATTAAAATGATGAGTGTCTTCAGAACCCGAACCTTTCAGCCAGCTGTCAGGAACTTTGTGACGTCACAAAAAAAAGGGTTGTCACGATTTAAGCGGGATCCTTGTTGATCACGTATTGATGATGCTGTTTCTTTCTTCTTTCAGATCGGGGTCCTCGGAGGTTAATCCCCTCAGTGTCAGTCCGTCTCTCATGTCCAAAAATGAATTTATCCACAGAAGGTTCAGCAACAACGTCGCCACCTAACTGTTAGCTTGTAGCTGAACTGACAGTATCTGTCAGGACTTTTAGGAGATTATAAAAACAAAACCAAGAATAATATCTTTAAATATTATTCATAGCAAAAAAAAGTTAGCAGGTATGTGATGTAACAACAGACAGCCTCTGTCGTCATGGTCACAATGACAAAGTCAAACTAATTCCTAAACCCAATTGTTACCGTGGTAACAAAGGTCGGTATCCAACGACAACGCTTGGGTCATTTGTGTGATAACAACAGACGGCTTCAACTTTATTCATGAAAACGTCTCAAATTGACCACATTTAAGACTCAGTGACGAAAGAGGCCCCGCCCCCTCTGACCCCGTCACCGCAGGTCAATCTCATTAACACTCCGCTCCCTCCACAGCAGACGTCGTCTGCAGGTTCGGTTTGGAGTCGGGCTGATGTGCTGTTTGTGTCTCCACGGCGGTTTGAAGTCTAAATAAAGAAGCTCGACTCAGCCACTTCCTTTAAGCCCCGCTGAAGCTCGGACAATAGCAGCGAGTCCATTAAGCTTGGACTGTGTCGACAACACGGTGGCCTGGCGTGGCCGGTCAATCCTCTGCTGACTGCAGATTTAGTGTCAGTGAAAAGCTCTTACACAGAAGGATAATTAAAGCGGAGCGCTCACGAAACTCAGATCAGCTCTATTTACTCCAGACTGACATGAAGAGAAGCTTTGAATGTAAACACAAAAAGCTTTTCACTCCCACAGCGTTATTTCAGGAGGGCGGTGGAAGTGAGTCCTCCGACATCAGAATGAAAAAACGAATTTTTTACTTCAGTTTAGTTTCAGACTTTATTTTTGTGTCTATCCTTTTAAAAATGTAAAAATACAAACTGATAACCTTCAGAGAGGAGTCGGTCTGGGATCAGGTCCAGAGCAAATCTGGATCCTTCTCAATGACTGTGTGTTGTTTGTGAGCGTCTTGTGAGTTTGGAGTTGTTCTCACTTTCGTTCTTGGTGTCGGAGGAAATGCTGGCCGGTTTCTGTGGAGCAGATCAGACCTGTCAGACTGCAGCGACACCAAGTGTCTGTGACAGGAACTGTCCATTATAAAACGTCTTCAGGCCTCCAGGCCTGAAATAAAATCTGGAACGTTTGCATTAAATATCTGAGCTGTGAGTCGAACAGAAAAAGGTTGTACTGTCCAGTATTGTGTTGATTTGTTAGAAGACACATCCGGGTGAGTTTATCTGTTTAAATCGGGGATTGAATAACGTGGAGCTGGTTAATTAGACACGTTTGTTCTTCTGCCAGATTGGGGATTTGTTGTTGGGGGGACATGTCGTGGAAAACAAGTCTAATTTCAGTCATTCTAACTTTAGAAAGCTTAATGAACTTCACTTTTAGAAGCAAACAGCACAGATACGAAGCAAAGCTTCTCGTTAATACCGAAAAGGCTTTCATGATCACCTTATTAACCTCTTTTCTACAGAAATGACCACCAGTCTGTATTTAACAAACAGGACAAATCTGGATGGTTCCCATTCAGATCTTTCAGTCTTGGTTCAGATCTGATTCAGATCCTAGTCTGGTTTCACGCATTTCTTTTAAAAATCAAAATGGCCGACAGATAAATTACAAACTGGAGGCTTCAGATCAGCCGTCCTCCGTGACGCACCAACAATTCAAAAACTTTATGTTTCCAGAGAGGAAAAAACAGGAACAACAAAAAGCAATAAAAAGTGCACAGTTGTTGAAAAGAAGAACAATCTTTCCGATGACTGGATGACATTTTACTGCCCTTTCCTGCAAACGGCTTAAAGCTGAGGAGTAACAGTCACCACCCAGAGTGGCAATAAATGGGTCTGGGGCATTAACTCAGGAAGAAGATATCAGTTTGGGGGCAAATCCTCAAGTCTGCTACACAGAGACGGTGGAGATATAAAACTACAACGACCTGAAACCAGCATCCTGCAGTCAGACTGAAACAGAACACACAACAACCAAAAGGAAGCTCCGCTCGACACGTATCAGGTTCCTGTGTTTGTGTGTCTTTAAGCTTCAGGTGACCAAACCGAGAGACGCGTGCCAACACTTTACATGAGACATGAGGAAGAGCTGCAACACTCACAAACTAAACTGACCACTTTATGCTCAAACGGGAAGAAGACGAACAGGGAAAGAGGGGCAGAACGAAAAGACAGCTGAAACAATCAGAGAGCCTGGATGTTAGAAATAAGAGCGAGAAAGAGCCGAGAGGGAAAAGACATCGGAACAGGAAGACGCAGAACGAGGAGGTCAGATAATGGAGATGGAAATGACACAATAAGAGAGAAGGGATGAAGTGGAGGAGGAGGCCAACAGGTAGGTGAGGAAAGACACCAAGGAGGCTAGGAAGGAAGGAGAAGTCTGGAGGAGGACGATCAGAGAGTGTTTCTAAATGAGAGATTCCCCCGACTGGTTTTCCTTCTTATCACCTGACGGATGGACGAGCGAGAGAGAGAGAGAGAGAGAGAGAGAGAGAGCAGGCCGTCTGTCTGGATAATCCTCTCTCCAGTACTAATCCCAGCTCTCTGTCTCACACACACTTCACACTTCACAGCTTCCTTCTTTAACAGTGTGGTTCTGCCTCACACTCTTGGTGGACTGAATCAGTGATGTTTTCATCCGATCTGTGTTTGGATACGTTGATGCTCTGATTCTTCTAAAGTTTCCTGTCGTGTGTTTATTCTTTTTCCACGTTAATGTGAGGATGCAGATAAAATCAGCTCAGATGCTCAAAGAGATAAATAAACTGAACTGAGCTGAAGTGAAAGTGAGCTCAGAGCGGCTCCAGGTCTGAGGCTTTGGTCTCATCCCTCTGGGGGGAGGATCAGTTTCCTGACAGCTCCAAATTATTCACATTCATGACTTTAATATCACACAAATGTTGGAGCTATAAGATCAGGTCAAAGGTCAACGCCTGGCTCCAAGGAACTGAGGTGGAGAGAGGCAGGATTTATGTATCAGAAGGTCGAGGGAGCGTCACTCTCTCTCTCAGCTTCCTACAGACATTAATTAAGATACACACCCACCCACACACACACAGACACACACTGTGTGACGCGACACAAGGTAGAAACCTTCAAACGCACACAGACACACACACTGCCACCTCCATGGCTAAGCAGATAAAGGATTAACGGTTGATCCTGTTTGAGCCAGGCTGTTTGGCTGAGCTGACTTTCACACTACCACACACAGACACACACAGAAACACACACTGTTAACCCTGGGGCACACAGACAATGTCTTAGCTCTGACATATTTATGGAAACGCACAACCTCACACTGGTCGCAGGCACATTTCACCCTGGCACAAGCACACAACACACAATAACTGTGCCTACACACACACCTGAGCCAAAGGTGTTAACAGGAAGTGTGATAATCTGTGTCCTCAGCTCACACAGCCACGTCTGAGACGAGTCGAAAATATACAACTGAACAAAGACGTGACTGTGAACGCACAACAGACTCACAACCATGTTAGAATGAGTGTGAGTCACATGACTCCACTGACCGATTTGTCCTAAATGTTTTCTGTATTTTTTAAAGATTTGACTGAGACACTCCTTACACCTGAAAACTGTCTACAGGCCGTCAGGGGGCCAAGTCTACCACTGAAGTGTATGGGAAAATGTCCCCCCTCCTCCTCAGTAAATGTTTTCCTCATCATTTTTTTAAATGAAGCTCCATTTGGAGGGAAATATAAACAGAATTTACATTAGAGTCCAAATTCTGTCATATCTGACCAAAACATACGAAATAAAACAATTAAACAGATTGATGGAAATCCAGATAATCTGCCACCTTCCTCCTCGTCCTCGTCTTCCTGTCCACATTGACTGAGCTGCTGCCAAGCACGTGAGCTAATTCACTCCTTTGGAAAAGAATATGAGGGGGGGCTGGAGGACATTAAATTGCTTGTTCAGCCTAAAACCATCTTCAACTTTTTAATTTAACTCTTCTTTTCTTCCCCCGGCATGCATCGGGGGGTGAAGTCTCCCACTCTGACGGTACAGATCTTTATTAACAGCGGAGGATTGGTCTCTGATCTCTTCCTTTAGATTTCACTTTTAAAAATGCCAACTTCATATTCTGGTTTTCAATTAATTTCCTCCTCATAAATAGAATAAAGCACGATTAAAAAAAAGGCTTCTTCTGAAAAATTGATTTTCTTTTGTTCTTCGTTTTAATTCTCTTTTGGTTTAATAGAGATATGAAGTGAGTTTCACTGCAACACAAAAAAAGGGAAAGGAAGAAGAAGGGGGGCTGATAGACAAACGTGTTTAAAGAAAAACTAATGAAAACTCCACGTTGTAACTAATCACAATGTGAAAGGTCGGCACACCGAGGAGCCGCATGGAGCTGAACGGCAATTAGCTCAATCTGTCAGCTCAAAATCAGATTTTAAACTTCATGGAACTCCAAAAGCACAAAGTCCAGAATCATTTCAATCCACCACCCAGAGGGTGACTCCAGTGGTTGGAAAAATAAGTCAGATTGTACTGAAGTCTATGGGGAAATGTTCCTATTTCTCTGTGGCATGTCTCTGGTCCTGATGATGAGGCCTAATGAGGTTCAGAGTAAATCTGAACTTTACTGACTGATGAGACAGTGAAGTTTTTTTTTTTTTGATTGAGTCCTTTAAATCTGGAACCAGAACTGTCTGCATGGTTTTGGAGTATTGCCCTTTGTGGCAAATGAAAGTAAGTATCAGCACCTGGAGGGGCAATAGATGGATCTGGTGTTTTGTGTTTCTCATTACAGAGTTTTCTGGTTTTCAGAAGTCTGATATTTGGACATTTAATGGAGCTGATCCTCTGATTCTTTGGTAAAACAGCAGCTCTAATCCGCTGTTTGTTGTCTTTGCACGACAAATGGCGACCAGACAACATGGAGGAACGGCAGCGTGTGACTGTCTGTCACAGTTTTTTATTAGTCGACTGAACTATTTCTGACAACACGTCAGCTTTTAATTTCATGCCTGCACAAAAGCAGAGATATCAGCTCAGCTGTAATACGATTTTCATCACGAATCATTTTCTTTTTGTCCTTAAGTCCTTTTGGTAATTTCATGGGCCCTTAGGAAGTCACTTGAAATGTAGTACGTGGCGTGGCGAAGCTTTTTCAATTTTCTCATCAAAAAAAAAAAAAAAACGAAAAAGAAAAAAAAAACCTTCGTGAAGTTGGCTGAGAAGACTGAGAGAAGAGAGCTGTTGGAAATAAAGACTAGACGATGATGTCACGGGGAGACACAACAAGACTGGACTCGACTTCCTGTCTGACTTTGTGATAATACACAAAGAGGAAATCAGCTCCAAAGACCAAAAGTGATTTTACACTTTTCACTTTCATTTTTTCCAACAACTTGACTGTTTGTCAAACAGTCAATGTGAAACTCTGACATAAAAGGAGACTCACCAAGAAAAGGACAGAAACAGAGGAAGTGATCAATTAAACAAGTGCATCGTGTGGTCATTCCAGCTGTAATCTCATTTACAGGAGGCAGCTTTATAGTTTCTGTAGGTCAGAAACCGTTGTCATGTCTTCTCCAGGTGAATAAAGATCATACAACTGGATTCTGATCCTGGTGGTCTGTAGAGGAAATACAGGTTTTATTTAGACCAGGACCAGGACCAGGACCAAGACCAGGACTCAAAGGGCAACGTAGAGTTTTTGTTTGACAGCTGGAGATGTCAGGTTCTCCTCAGTGACCTCCAGTTTAACGGGCATAATTATAATTTTTGAAACACACATTAAGAATGCACATTAACACACACAGCAGTGCCTGTTAAAGGTTGTCAGTGTGTGACTGCAGACGCTGTTCAGCAGATTAACATTAACTGGGTTAGCTCACATCAGTAAAATGTGTCTTCAGGTTGTCGTGACAGGAAGTAAGTGCTTCTTTCAGTGCTGATTGTGTGTCAGAGACAGAGTCATTATAAAACATGTTGAGTCTACTGGCAGGTGTGTTTGTGTTCACATGGTGGGAACACCTGGCCAGCAGAGGGCGCTGTGTGTCAGACAGTACGGTTGATGCAGAGGGCTGATGTTCGTTCAGGTAGGATGCACAGAATTCATATGAAAGTAACACAAAGTGTAAAAGCCTCAGGCTGTGATTGTGATGTGACTTTGAACGGCGACAGTGAGCTCGTAGTAATCCAATATGGCCGACGCCAATGATGTTGAAACCGAGTGGAGGAATTGTCTTGTAAAGTGTGAAGTGTGTAACAGTAAACAAATCCTTTGGCCGTGATGATGGTGAAAGGGAGCCTTTTGGTGTTGTATGCTTTGAAATGTTTTAAAAAGCTTTATTTGTGTGTGAGTAAGTGAAGGCAAATAACAAAGTGTAGTTTCCTGCCGGGTCTTCAGAATAAGAGCATTTAAAATATATTTCACATCGGTCAATCCTGTTACACTTCAAAATAAGAGTTTATGTGAAAGACACTGTTTCAGGAGTGGAGCTTATCATTATTTCTGGTGAATATTAAGAAAACAAGTTAAGTTAAAAAGGTTAAACAGTTAACTTGAGAATAAATAGAGATTAAAATGGGGCTCATTCAACAGAAATACTTTTGGTGAAAAAGGTGCTTGCCAGATTAGTTATCTAACATTGTCTGACATTGCAACCCAAACCCAACCAAGAAAAAACGTTACCACAGCGTCCCCGTGTCAGCTGGGAATGCTCCAACAATCCATCGAGCGGAGCGGCTTCGTCGTTTTCCAAAGTTGGACTAAAACATTTTGACAGATTTTTGAGTGCAGTGTTCCACTTAAAATTGGTTTGAGGTCAGTAAGCACAACAAGAATTCATACATAAGGCGCACTGCTGATTTTTGAGAAAATGTAAGGATTTCAGTGCGCCTTATAGTGCGAAAAATACGGTCACATGCAGCACAAAGGACGGGTCAAAGTATTGTTCTTTAAAGTGTAACATGTGTGTGTTGTCGTTGTGGTCTGTGGCGTCTCCACACAGCTTGTACCAGTTAGTACAAACTCTCCACAGCTCTGGTGTGCGACTGTTGTCGAAAGATTGTGTTTATGATCTGTGAGTGTTAAATGAGTGTAATTTAGACAGCATGTGTCAGTCAGTCAGTTACAGCTGCTCTTTGTTATTGCCGTTATCAGTGTTGTTCACACTGACAGTTTCATTATTTTGAAATGATGATCTTTATTTATTTTACTGTCATTTATTGTTGTGTTGGTTTAGTTTAAACTAACAGTGAGCTGTGAGATATAAATCATCCCTCTCATGAAAACCCCCCAACTCTCAGTCTGCAGTTAGTTTATTAGTTTCTGGCCGCTTGTGTTTATTTTTACGTCCAACGTGAAATAAAAGGAATTCAAAGGGATCAGATTTGGTTCCCTGAAGTTTAACGCTGATGAAACATGGATTTAGTTTTCTGGACTTTTTTTCTTTTTCTTGAACGACACCTGTCTGTTCGACGCTGCCAGCTCCAACCTGTGAAGCTGCACCAAAGCGTTCCATGTCGCTGTGTACTTAACTGTGAACACACACAGTATTGTGTGTCTGTGTGTGTCTGTGTGAGACAACAGTTGGTACTTCTGTATTTGTCCATGTGTTTCGTAGATTCATGTGTGCGATTTCTGTGTTTTTGTGAGGGATGTGTGTGTGTTTTGGCTTTGGCTCACAGACCCCCCCCCCGCCGGTTTCGTCTCTCCTGCCAATAGCTAATTGATTTGGCTCCGTCCTGCCTGCTCTACTTACTCAAGTAGTTAATTAACTTAACTTTTAATTGGTTTCCACACAGCGCAGCGCTAACACATGAAGCTGCACCCTGTCTTTGTCCATCAGGAGCCCCCCCAGCACATAAACTGGCCTGGGGGGGTCAGGAGTGGACAGAAGACGTCCCCCTCACTCGCAGCTCCGTTTCCTCCCTTCGTCTTCGTCGTCGTTTCTCTGTTAAGCGTACATTAATTATGATTTTAACATAATTACCATACCACATCTGCACGGGGTTGATGAGGTTCTTGATTAATAGAAATTGTTCTACAATTACTCCGCCAGGTGCTGAGGTTTCTGGCTTTCAGAAGTCACTTTCCAGACTGGCAACAAAAGCATCTCTTAACAACCACTCAGCAGCTTAACAAAGAGCTGCAGCATTAAAAACAAGCAGCAGGCGATACAGCACATCAGGCATGAAGGCTAAAAAGCCCCATTTTCAAGCCAATATAAAAGCAGATGACAAAGCAGCGTGGCGTCTCCTTTTATGATGCTGATACATTACCCTTTCACGTCTCCGTTGAAATGAAAACAGCAGCCGTTGTTATTCTTTCCCTTCAGGAATAATGTGGAAACAAAATGTCTGGACAGCAGAGCGCTGACGTCCAGGATCGTGAGGACCCAAAGAGCCTGCACAGTTAGAATAGTGCGTTCTTCAAACAGCAGCAGCTGATGTTATAAATCAGCTCAGAAACAAAAGTTCTGCAGAGAAACTCCATTTCCCCGCTGGGATGACCTCAGGAGCTGCTGATGAACAGTCCTCACAGATACCAAACCTTTCAGCTGCGTTTACAAAATGTAATATTATTAGGATGACCTGAGGTTTACTGTGGAGGGTCATTTTAAAAACTCATAAAAGACTCAGATGGAGGAGACACCTGTCGAGGACACGAGCTGCCTTCACCACTTTCATCCTGTTCGCTGTCATGAAAGGCACCTGAACATCTCATCTCTCTCAGAGTGACTCTGTCTTCTCGGTCCTCTCTGCTCCTTTTTTCTCTGTTTGGGTCCCGACTCGGCAGTGAGAAACCTCAAAAACAGTTTCTCTCTGTTGGTTTGAAGATGCTGCCACTCATGGGGTCAGATAATCAGAGCTGGGAGGTTCAACACTTCTGTCTGAGTCTGTTTGCAGTCAAAACCACTTTATGAGATTTATCCTCATTAGCTCGTTGCTAACTGTGTGATGGACGTCAGCTCTGAAATCATAACAAAGTTTCAACGCCAACGTGCACACAACTGAGTCACAACAACAGAAAAAACAACATAAGAACAGAGACACGTTGATGAGTCACATCATGTGATCGAGGATTGATAAGTTTGACTCATCACCAGGTTTCCCTCACACATAAAAACAGGTTATATTTACAGTGACTGTTACCATGAAAACTGGAATCAGCATCTTGGTGACAGTAAACAGTAAAACACTGAATCAAAGTGAGTCTGCTGTTAAAAATGAGTCAGACAACGTCGCCACCTGCTGGAGACTTCAGACTTCTTATAGAATAGAAATAACTGGCCATGAAAGAACAGAAAAGAAAAGAAGACTTTACAGAAACACTTCAGAAATATATTTATAGGAAACAACATTGTAATAAAAATCTACTTCAAAGCCAGAATAACAAGGTTGGTCATGAGTTTACATGAGTTTTTTTTGGTCAACAGTTTGACTTTGAGTTAAATCAAAAGGCCAAAACCAGAAAACCTGAAGGGTCGAGGTTCACCAGATAAAAGCAGATCAGCACAGACAGGATGTGGATTCTCTTCCTGCAGCTGAGCATTTTTAATACAAATGAGGACAATGCCAATCTGTAATTAGTGAGAAACTGAAATCATCAGCAGCTGGGTCATTCAGCAGGACATCACGTGCTCCTCTGGGAGCCAAGACCTGGCCATGCACCTGGTGTCGTCAGCCAGCAGGGGGCGCCGCCTCCCCCCGCTTGTGGAAATGCACCTGCTTCAGGAGATGATTCACGAAGTGAGTCACCTCTACAACCCTCCACTTTCCAAAAGGTTCCTGAAAGTTCAGGCCTCAGCCGGAGCGCTGCTGAGTCACCACCACAAAGTGTGATAGCTAAAAACAAGACAGTGAAAGTCCGAGCTCACACACGCAGCTGTGACAAACACACAAAAAATTGCGCCACTTATATGCGTCACGAACTGGAACATAGTGATTGGAAACACAAAGATGAAAAAGCCCAAGGGACGTCACATAATGGCTGATAAACAGGAAGCTCCCTCCTGTTGCAACATTATGTTGATTTCATTGAGGACATCTGTGTCTCCTCCCGTTTTAATATAAACTGATACTGAACAACACAAAGATCACTTCGGCTTCGCTGCTGAAATGATCGGTGAGTTATTAGAAGAAAAGCGTCTCTCTGCTGTGATGAGCGTCACTTTCTACTTATTTATGAAGTCATTCATTTCTGCTTTGCTGACACGTCACAGAGGAACCCTTCAGGGGAGAACTGTGTCGCTGACTGATTCCTCACACAGGGTTAGGGTCCTCCTCACCGTCTCACTGACGAAGAGTTGCTGCAGTCACAGATTCTGGAAAATGTTTTATGTTCACCAACGAATGAGCGACGACAGATGAAGCTGCAGGTTTCTGAAAATACAACAGTAAATGTGACTTACAACAAGAATATATCAGGATTCAGCGTCCTGGGTGACAAAGCAACAGGCCAAAAAGAAAATTTCTTTATTGATTATTGATTATTGATTAACGGGCTCTCATAGTTTGAGAGGAACTGGAGTTGAACTTGACATAAATGATTATCGCAGACTCACACAGACACACAAACTTTCTTGAGGCCTCTCTGACCTGCACTGACATCTGGATCCTCTTTAAACACACACACACACACTGAGTGCCTACGTGTGTATTCATAAATATGATGCAAACGTATGCGTGTGTGTGTGTGTGTGTGTGTGTGTGTGTAATACCAACACTTGTTGCCCAGTAGTTAGCTCTCCAGCTGTCTCTTCATCTTCTGTCTGTTTATTCTGGTTTTAATTTGCTGCTTTTATGGAGCCCTTTTAACCTGCGCCATTGTGTGTGTGTGTGTGTGTGTGTGTGTGTGTGTGTGTGTGTGTGTGTGCCCCCTTTGCTTCTATTTAACTTGAACAGAGGAGTTCATACTGCAGTCAAATCTGAAACATTTCCGTATCGATCTAATTAAATCTAAAACCGTCTCGTGGCACCTTCATCAAGTGCAGGTTGTAAACACACAAACACAAACACACACCCAGTTTGACCCACACTGTTGATCCAGTGACTCACTTTTACACAAACTGTTTGCTGTAAAGGTTATTTCTCGCGCTGCACTTCACCAACAGAATTAGTTAAGTTAATCAGGAGCCTGTTAAGAGACGCAGAGCGGAGCGTCTTCCTGTTGAGCTCCCTCCATTAAAACAGCAACCAGGACGGCGTTGGCTGCAGCAGCGTGGGATCATGGGAGTTCATCTGGGTCAGATTGACCTGGAGCTGAGCTCTCCGTTCTGTCAACACTTGATTTGGGAAAGACAATAAAAAAGAAAGATTTTGTGAACATAATGACCTCCTGGTCCTCATCCTGGAGGTCTGGACTCATCTAGACATCTGAAGCTGGATGAAGACAGCAGCAGATCCTTTAAGTCCTGGAAGTTGTGAGGTGGAGCCCTCATGGATCTGAACTGGGATCTGGAGGATTTGGAGCCGAGTCAACACCTTGAACCGGTTTTTGTTTCTAAACCTAACGCAGGGAGCGTTATCCTGCTGGAAGAGGACTGATGTCAGTGCATACCATCTCCACAAAGTCCTGGTTCCACAGGAATGACGGACTTCACACTGTCTCCACCCAACAACAACACATCCTGGTGCACAAACCTGATCCGGCAGACCAGACCACCTTCAGTATGGCAGTAACACGAAGACTCCTGAACTTGGACTTCATACAGAAGAGAATAAAAAAGCTTCATTAAAGTTTCAGAGAGACAGAAACATGAAATAAGATTGAGGCATCAGAGAAGGAGAGTGAGATAAGAGAAAGATGAAGACCCCTGTGAAGAGTGGAATAGATTTATACTGTGCTGTTCTCACCAGCAAATGTGCTGCACCTGCAGTTCGATGTGTGTGTGTGTGTGCGTCAAATAAAAGAATTCTACTTTTCTGCTGAAAAATTTTTATTGAAAACGAAAAACAAGGAAACCTGATTTGATGAACTCCCCGGAGGTTGGACTGTGTTCGCCACACGGCTGCTGCAGAACCTCACACAACATTCACACAACAAACAGCAAACACACAACGCTTAAATATCAGGTCTGCGCTGCGCAGGGTGGCAGACATGGCAACCGAGGAAATCTGATTTTCAGCAATTCAGTGTTAGCAAACCTTTTTGTTACATTATTATTCAATGCAATGATTTCTGATTCTGATGGACTTATCTGGTTTCTGTTTTTATTTAAAGGGCCATATTTTAAGTGTCTTATTTTGAAGGGTTGATATCTGTGGTTTTCAGTTTTACACTGAGAGACAGCAGACTTGCAGCGTTGGATGGCAGATCCAAATGGGCAGAGCTGGGAGCTTTACTGCGATATCCGTGTTGTTGTGACATCCCAAAGTCCCAGAAGTCCTGACTTTCTGAATCCAGACCTTTGATACTTTGACTGCATAAAAATGGAGCTTAGACCTGATTTACAATCAAAGACCAGCTGTGGATCTGTTTGGATCTACTCAACCTTCAGTTTGTGAGCTGCTGGTTTGTAAATTTGACCATCAGCTTGGTTTTTGACACCAGAGGGGGAGGAGTTAGAGTTGGATGGTTGACTGAGCTGATAAATCAAGGAGAAGGAGGGATATTTTCCCATAGACTTCAATACAACCTGACTTATTTATAAAAAAGTGTTGTGAGACGGTCCAAAGATCAGGATTTACAACGGAACACTTATTTTCTTCTTTAGTTTTTGATTTTTCAGTCTTTGAACAGGAAGACGATGCCCCCCCCACCCACCACCCACCACCCACACACACACACACACACACACACACACAAGTGCTGCCATTCATCACTCTGTCGTTACTGATACTGGATTGAATTAACGGCCATCATGAGCATCAATAAGGCATAAATCTGCTCTTTCAGCTCTTCATATCTCAATATGGGGACAATTAATGCCGCTCTCTTCCTCCCTGCTGTGAAGTGAAAATATAAAAAGTTCAAAATGGAAAAACAAGTTTGTGGCGTCATCGCCATCATCCATTTGGAGCCAGAGAGCCAACACAGGGAGGGAGCCGGGAGCTTCGGGCCTCACAAATCGGTGTTTCATCAATATCCCATGTTACACATGTCAGGAGTATCTCTTTGCTCGGTTCGACGCCACATCACAGAGAAAAAGCTCTCTGACAAAGTGAAAAACGCCCCCCGCGGTGTTTGGACCTGGACCTGATCAGTCTGCTGCACCTTCCCCGGGTTTATATCCCATTATTTGCTACAACGCTAAACTAATCGGCCCGATCATTTCTTCTTAAAATAACTCTGAAGCTGCTGTATGTCTGCGCCTCTGCAGCTTTAAGGAAAAGAAAATGTCTGCACGCCGCAGCAGCGACTCCCGCTGATAAAATGATTGCATCAGTGTTGTTTGTTTCCTCCGACCTCAGAACAACGCGTTGCCTCTTTGTTCGGCTCTCGTTCTTGTCATGAAACCGGTGTGGAGAACGTTGCGTGATGCCCCTTTACTGTATGTCCCACTGAGATGATTGAGTCAAGCTTGTTTTGTCGACACAGGAGGAATCTGGGCCCGGAGACTTCACGGGAGCTTCGCTTCCGATCCAGCACCAACTGAGTCACCGCACCGAGGAACTGATTCCTTCCATCCATCACTAACCAGTAAAAAGCATGTTTTTATTGGTCCGTTTGGATCATAAAAGGATGGCTGAGGCTTCGGGTGTGGAGTTTGATAGTGCAGGTATTAAAACTTGGCTTTCAGCGGATGTTGACAGCATGAATTTAATGGGAAAATTCCACCTTTCAGAAGTTTGGTTATTATTAATATTATGATATTGTTTCACTTTTACTGCTGCAGCGGTTTGAGAGCAGAGGATGTGGCAGCAGCACATGTGGTCAGATAATCACTCAGGTTGTAAACAGTCTCCCAGTCCAACTATATAAGACAAACAACATACTCAGAGGTGAAACGCTGGTTAAAAACTCCTCATGACTCCGGAGAGAACATGTGAGCGTTAATCACGTTTAATGCAGACAGTCAAAGTTTATTCTGGACTTTAAAGAAAATCAAGTTAATCCTCGTTAACGTCCACACAGTGTTCTAATACAGCAGCTGATCCTGTGAACTTGGATTGGGGGAGCTGAAACTTTGGCGGTATAGAGTTAGCTTTAGCACAACTTCCTTCATCTCCCCTGGTTTTAACAGCTGTACGGCTGGATCACAATGAATCCTGGGAAAGGGAGGAGGATCCACGTGGTGGAGCTTTCATCCAGAAGAAGGGCACATCGGAGGTTGCTGGAGTCCCTGAAGGATGCAGTCCTACGCCCACGCTTCCCTTTTATTCAGACTTTTTATGTATGGAAACCTTTTCAAACAAACTATTCATCATAACAGATCCAGTCTGGAGGGAAATTTACGTTTCCGTCACAATGTAGGAAACCACAAGGTCGGCCGGTGACACGAGGAGATCAGATCAAACGAATTAGCTACAGCTATGTTGGACATATCATTTGCTCTCTGGTCTCCATGAACCCTTTCTCTGTTCAACACAGCGCCAGAGTAGCTCCTCTGGGATACTGATTGATGCCGACTCGACAGCATGAGTCACTTCCTGCAGCACTTTTGGCAGAAATGAAACAGAAAGGCTGAGTCTGACAGGAAATACCTGTTTTAACACAGTTCGTATAGGGAACCGGATTGTTATACACTAGGTGTGTGTCAGTGTTTGAATATGAATGTCCAGAGGAAGATCCAGGTTGAAGGGAAAACTGGAAATAAAAGTCCTGATGGATGTGAGACTGACTCAGGTGAGGTCTCTGTTCACCTTCACCCACTTCACCTGACTGCTTCATCGTGTCATGACAAGCACAAACGACTTCCCTGGGACCTCCCACGGTTCGGTTCTGGGATCCCTCCTCTTTGTAAAATACGCCACCTCCTTGCGTCCTAATTACGTTGATGAGACCCAGCTTTACCTGTCAGTCCCACCTGATGACACCTGACGGATTGAACATCTGACATCTGACCAACCAATCAGCTGATAAAGGTCAGAAAGACAGAAGTGTCGATGACGACGACAACGCCAACGACACTGAGCTGTGATACAACAGGGTGTTGACATTTCACCTTTTGGACACACTGTGGATGTGTCTTATAAGCCCCTCCCACCTCTGTTTGCTGCAGCTTAAGTGGTGTGTAGAAAGCCTCAGTGATTTCAGTAACGCACCAAACCCTGAAAAATAAAGTTTTAAAAACACAGTGTGACACTTTGAACTCTGCTTTGTGTTTGTTTATTAATACCAGACTACAGTAGAGACACTTCTTATTTTTTCTTGTTCAGAAATCTTGGGGGGCTTGGCACTAAATTTCCCATCATTCCTTTTTCATACAGGTCAGTTGTGTGACATCATCACGTTGGAGTATCCACAATCACCACTTAACAACTAGTAAATACAGATCGTGTCAAAAGTCAAGCTCATAATCACAAACTCAAATCTTTCTGTGGAAGTATCAGCGGGTGTTAAAGCGAACAGCCTGAGAGGAAACCGATGGCGGTGACTCACGCTCTGGCACCGCCATGTTCGGACTTGGCCTGCTGGCTCCGAGGAATCGCACCATATCTGAGCATAATGAGTTCTTCTCCCCAACCAGGCGTTTTCTAACTATCACACTGTTCTCAGCACTCGAGAGCCAAAACTCCCCGCAGGTCGACTCTTTTCGAGATGTTGAACTTGGTGCATCTGGCCTCAATGAACTTGCCACGTTTTTGGCTGTCGTCATCAGGAAGGAGGTGGGCGATGTCTAACAGATACCTGAGATCACCTGTTCATCAGCTGTTTCGTGAAGCTTTTTCGTTGCTTGTTCAGTTTTTTGTTCTGTGTGTTTGATTGTGCCATCAACTGCTGTAAAACAGATTGCCCCTTGGGGGCAATAAAGATTTCTAATCCAATCTGTTAAATGAAAGCTTCAGTCCGTTCCTGATTGAGTCAAGTGTTGGATAAATGTCTGTGTGTCTCTTTAAGCTCTTCGTCTTTCCCATGAAGCAGACTAAAGAGGTTCCCTGCTGTCGGTCCTCAGAGCCCATTAGTGCAGATTGAGTACATGTAAATTTCAGCTCTTTTATCTCCTGATGTGGAAACAGACAGAACGAGGCTGACGGTTCTCCGGTTGGATCTCCTTCAAAGCTTCGACAGACAGACGATGAGTTGGAGGAGATGAGGTGTCTTTTGCCCTGCGGGGTGCTCGTATGTACGAGTCTGTTCACATGTGTTCATATTTAAATCTAGATTGTCAGACATCGCTGTGACCTTCATGGTTTTTTTATGGGTATTACATCATGATTTTAGGATTTAGTTTTGCGGCAGGGATTTTCTTTTGGCGCTGTTTACATTTTAAAAAGGTTTAAAAAAGGGACAGTTAAATCTAACTTGAGCTGAATAAATTAAATTTGAACAAAAAAAAGCTGAGCTGGAGATATTAAAGAAGCAGCAGGGCACTACAGTGAAAACAGAATATATCCTGTACGTTGTTTCCACAGTTTTAAATTCTCTTCAAATCAGAAATATGTTCTCTGTTATTACAGACAGATATTCACCTCAAATAAATATTATATATTGCTACAGGAAGGAAAAACAGCATCCTTTCATGATTTAATCATTTTAATGTTTGATATTCAATAACAAAATATGCCAAACTGATTCACGTCACTGTTGAATAATTAAATCTGAAAGAGTGGAACAAAAGAATAAAATTAAGTTAAAAACTTACAGTAAATAATATATTAAAATCAGGATATCTGATCACTAACGGCATCTCATTTCAGTGGATTTTGTCAGAATATTCACTTTTTGCACAAATTGTTTTTCTTGTTTAAATGTTGATTAAACTTGGGAAAACTGCAGCTCATTAAAAAAGAGAAAGTTCAGCTGACCTGAGTCGACCTCTCAGGTCGTCCACGTGGAGGCTTTTTTTGCCGCTGCGTTCCTCTAATATCTCCAACAACGGGACCCCTTCAGGGAGCCTGACAGGTGGAGGTGGGGAGAGGGGATGATATCAGTCCTGGTAATGAAAACAATAAATTAGGCCAATTTATTTCATCATTAAAATAACTTCATGTTCCTGATTCATAATAATTTCAATTTTTCAAATTCTTTAACAGGGTTCAGTTGTGTGTGTTGTGTGTTCAGCCGACAGTCGATGTGTTGTGCGTGCCACTTTACAGACTGTAACTCACACACTCACACACACTCACACACACTCACACACACTCACACACACTCACACACTCTCTCTAAGCATCTGTTGCACATTTTCCTGTGGTCATGGCCTTGTGGAGTCCCTTCGGTTCTCCTGTGTCTCTTTTTCAAGACGTCTCCTCAGCTGTCGTTTCCCGAATCAACAGATTTTTATTTGTCCCTCCAGCAGGGGGGCGGATTAGATTTTCTGCTGGTGTCGCCACACGAGTGTCTCCTTACAGATGTATTAATCCGGAACACCACAGGGGCAATTGGCTGAGCGCAGAGAAAGTTGATGTCAAAACTTATTTCAATAAATTCATCTGCAGTTTGTCATAGTTCAACTTCCCTCGTGCTCTCATGGCTACGTGGCTGCTCTTCCCATTGAAGGGGAAATTATTAGTGACAACGTAGTCAGATTTTCGACATGAGTGTGGTTCATTTGGGGGGCTTCTAACACCACAACCCCCCCCAGCTCAGTTTAAAATAAAAATAGTTGAATCGTACAATTCAACATGCGCCTCCGTTGGTAAAATCTTGGTTTTATATGTATTTCTTCTTCTTCTGTGACGTGCACAAAGGATTATTATCTTATTTAACATTTCATTCATCTCATTCATGTAGATCAGAGTTTGTCCATCTTCTCAGAACAAACACGGCGTGTTGGACACCCAACAGGAAACTTTTGTTGTCCTGAGAGTGCAGACGGCCGAACACACCTTATTCAGCCAACCGTCTGTTACGTGACGACACGTCGAACAATGTCCAGATCACATCGTGGTCTGGACATTGTTCGACGTGGTCACAGTCAAACTCATCACTTCATGTTGAGTCTGATGTGTCAGATCTATATATATACATCACTGCTGACGTGGATCCTAAAACATAAACTGTGACTGATTTCTGAAGCTCTCTGAGGAGACGCACAACAACAAAGACACATAATTAAATTAGAGTGTTTGAATTTAGAGATGAGCTGATTTCTGCGGTCGGTCTGACAGCTGGACAAACATGAAACAGGAGATTTGAACCACGCTGGTGTCGAGGAAATATTCAAAACACAAAATGATTCTGTTGATGGTTAACAGAACGTTAAAAAAGTGCCGCCGCCGTTAAGACAACGTTTCCACCAACAAAACAACCCGAAGAGCTGTCTGATCCCACCCACAGGTCGCCATTGTTACGGCCAACAGCGTCACCATGGTTACCACAAGGTTTGGGTGAAAATAACATCGCAACATCTCCGTCATCACAGCCACCAGGTGTCTCCTAGCAACAGAACTGAACAGTGTTGCCATGGTGACTGACATTGGCTGTCTCTTCCCATCCTAACTATGTGAAGCCGTTGTTGTTGTTGTTGTTGTTGTTGCTCTACAGGTAGATGTCATCGTACAGCTCCGGCCTGCTGTCAGTTCCAGTCAGAGAGTGTGTGTTAACAGGTCAGTCAGTTTAATGTCCTGCCTCCGTTACAGTGACGGAGCAGCCTGAACTCAGAGCTGAGACAGAGTTAAACCTGCTGCTGCTCCAACGAGGCATTCGGTAATTAGACGTTTGGAGGCTGCAGGTCTGATGAGCTGATGATGATAAACAGTTGTTCTGCACCTGTGAAGAACAACAACGTCTCTTTTGACTGAAGGCTTGAAGCCTTCTTCAGCTCAGAGTCTGAGGAAATGCGTGCAATGAAGCATTTCTGCTGCTCAGATCTACTACGTTCTTTTTCGACGAGCGTGCGGACCCCTTTTATGGTTGTTCACCTAATTGCTTTTTGGACTCTAATCCCCTGAACCCTGCATACCTCTCTGAGTTGTTTATATGCTTTTTGAGCTCGCTCTTCAATAAAACATATTTTTTCCATTATCGGATGACATTCCTGATTTTTAAAATGATGTGGAGATGCACAGCAGCGCCTGCTGCAACCAGGCCAGCATCACTGATGTGAGACTGAGCCATACATTCTGAATAAATTATTTTAACGACAGCATAATGTGCAGTTAAATACGGCGTTCTTATGGAGATGTAACTGTCAGGAACAGTGCCAGGGCTTCATTCCCCACAGCCCTGCCCCCAGGGGGCCACGCCAAACCCCAAAACACAAAACTCTGCAGACATGCAACTTTCTGCACTCGGTGGAATTCACCATTCGATGGACACACTCCACCAGAAACCACATTTCAGTCTGTCGAATCCACCGAGACATGACTCCAAGGTCTTATAATAAGTCTGACTTTCCTGCATCCAGAACAAATATCAGCTGTTTTTGTTCATATAATAAATGGACTTAATCGTTGTTCTCTTTTTTATTGCAGCCTAATAAAAAAATAAAGTTCACATGAACCCCCTGCTGTAACGACACATCACCTGCACAGTGCTTTTGTGTGTGTCCACAGAAAAGTGTGTTGTTTGTTCAAAAGCAGAAGAAAGCAAATTTGGAAGACTGAGCAGCTGATCTGGTCTGTTTCTTTCTAAATGGACCTTCATTTAACATCATGTTGTATTTCAGACTGAGACCATAAACTCATCAGGAAAATATTCACTGAGGAGGAGGGACATTTTCCCATAGACTTCAATATAAAGGGAGGAGGAGGGGACATTTTCCCATAGACTTCAATATAAAGGGAGGAGAGGGGGGACATTTTCTCATAGACTTCAATATAAGGGAGGAGGAGAAGGGACATTTTCCCATAGACTTCAATAAAAAGGGAGGAGGGGGTACATTTTCTCATAGACTTCAATGTATGGGAGGAGGAGGGACATTTTCCCATAGACTTCAATATAAAGGGAGGAGGAGGGACATTTTCCCATAGACTTCAATATAAGGGAGGAGAAGAAGGGACATTTTCCCATAGACTTCAATAAAAAGGGAGGAGGGGGTACATTTTCTCATAGACTTCAATGTACGGGAGGAGGAGGGACATTTTCCCATAGACTTCAATATAAAGGGAGGAGGAGGGACATTTTCCCATAGACTTCAATATAAAGGGAGGAGGAGGGACATTTTCCCATAGACTTCAATATAAAGGGAGGAGAGGGGGGACATTTTCCCATAGACTTCAATATAAAGGGAGGAGGAGGGATATTTTCCCATAGACTTCAATATAAAGGGAGGAGAGGGGGGACATTTTCCCATAGACTTCAATATAAAGGGAGGAGGAGGGATATTTTCCCATAGACTTCAATATAAAGGGAGGAGAGGGGGGACATTTTCCCATAGACTTCAATATAAAGGGAGGAGGAGGGATATTTTCCCATAGACTTCAGTATAAAGGGAGGAGGAGGGACGTTTTCCCATAGACTTCAGTACAGTCTGCCTTCTCCCATAGCTGATGAAGGGATCTTCAGAGTCATGTGACCTGCGTCCACATGCTGATTGGAGACATCAGCTGTTAGAACGGTAGAACATCAGCAGAAAAACGTTTCACAGGAAGTTAAACTGCTTTGTTTCCAAACTTCCTTTAAGGTCGTCCCGTTTCTTGGCTTCTCAGTGGATGTTATGATTTGGTGGAATACAAACAAAATGTTTTTTCATGATTTCCTCGGGACGTAAAACTTTCTGAGGAGGTTGCGTCCTCCATCCCGCCTCCAAAAAAAAAAAACCTCCAACCTGTTTTATTTGAGTGTACACAAACAGAAAAGCTTTGCTGCAGTACATAAAACTACATCTGTGATCTGGTCAGAGTCGGTTTGAGTTCGGAGGAAAATGTGTGTAAATAGAGACACGACATCGGACGTTAAAGCTGCTCTACATAAAGGAGCCAGCTAGACGGGATAACGTGCAACAAAGGCAGTGAGTCAACACAAAGCCACAACACTGCGACCACATGGTGTGCACGTTGTGCCCGTGGAGCTCATCCCGTCAAATATGCATGATATGTGTATATTTCAACGGAAGGAGCATTCTATTATATTCTGTTTCATGTAATCGGTCCACATCTGAAGGAAAACTTTGGTCTGATTGTGTTTAGTTTACAAGAAGACGGTCGGTCTGAACGCGTAAATATATTTGGAGATATGTTTCTCTGTCTGGCCGACTTAAGTTGGTCCAAGAGGAAATCTTAAGAGCCACATTAAAGTTATGTTGTTGCTGTGTCTTCATTAAAAAATGTTTTTTCTGTTTTTCCTCATGAAGTTGTCATTTTAAAAAATGTTCCCGGAGTCTGAGACAGAAAACGGAACTTTTCCGTTTAAAGTTTCTATCTTCATATTAAAATCAGCTCGGAAGCCTCGAATGCTCCAAACGTCACATCGTCCGTGTGACATCACCCACCGGAGCCAATAGGAACGTCCCACAACAACACATTTCATGTTTTCCCACAGCATGTACTTTTGGAATGAACGCATTCCACTTCTACATTTTTATGGTCTCAGATGATTAAAGTCGGAAAAGTTGCTGGTTTTTATTTCACTTTATGAGCTTCAGACCACGACAGTGTTGACCGAAGTCTTAATCTGACCTCAAACTGAATGCCGAACTGTCAGCTGAACAACTGAATCAGAACAAAAACCTGGATCGTCTCCAGAATCATGTTTCTCTTTTTAAGCAGACGCTGTTAAATTGATATTTGAATTGCCTGCATTTATCATTTTATAATTATTTTAGATTTATATTGCCAAAAGCTATGACATATCTTTATCACACATTATCGGAAAATTCACTTCAGTTTATAAGCTGATAGTAATAAATGCTGTTTAATTTTTTTACTAATGCGTTTTATTAAATTCAGATCCAAACTCTTCGTTTCGGTAATTCAATAATATCTTCATGCTGATTCAAGATTTTATTAAAGATGAAGACAAATTTATTGGCTCGTGGTTGCTTGTATTCATATCACCCAAAAACTCAACATGGTACCAGTTCATTTATTCACATATTAACAGGAGTCCTAACTGTCCTGCGGGCTCTTCTGCAGTCGAGTGTTTATTGAATAAACATAATCACCACAGCACGACACCGCCAGGCTGATGTTTTCCGGGTTTTCCTTGAAAACCTGGAAAACAGTTGACCAATTTTCCAGTCATGGAAAACACATGGAACATGAGAAAGAGGAGAAAGAGTTCCGGATCACGTTGTCGTGTCAGCTGCTGTAATTTATGAATAACCTAGGTGATGATGTCACTGATGAGTAAATGATTCCTGTCGAAACGATAACCGATCTGTGGTGAAGAATGACATTTAAAAAGGACCAGGACCTGCAGAGACCGGGATTTCAATCGAACACTGACTTCTCAGACTTCTGACGTACCTTACCCAAACAGGCAAAACTAATCAATTGCAAAAACATGGTAGGCTGTAATCAGATTGGAAGCTCTGTGCTGTGCAGCTCTGCAGCTGTTTTTCTTTCTTCCTTTCAGGGTGGTCAAATTAGCTTTCCCGACCGCCCTCATTTAACAGGAGTGCCACAAAAAACAGGAATAATAAAAAGAAGCGTCTGAGCAACGTTCGATAGAGCTGAGGGGGTGGAAATGTGGAAGCACTTAGGCCCTGCGAGCGCTCCCTATAAAGGGTTAAAGATGGCGATGGGATAAGTGGAGCTCGTTTATCGCAGATTTGACAGTGCTAGTTAAATGGTGAGTTTTCCCTCCAAGCTGCCAGTCTGACGCTCAGCTCTGCTCACCTCCGTCGGTTCTGACTCTGCTGTGCTCTTCTTCTGCTTCTCGAGGTTTATGGCCGCCCGTCTCCTCATCTCAGCCCTGAATCTAAATCTTCTGCCTGAAACGGGAAAAGTCTCTCCTCAGCAGCTGCAGCGGGCCTCCATCCCTCCCTACATCGTTCACACCCCGCCGCCACCCCCTTTGCCCTTGTCCCTCTGCAGTGGAACTACACCCCCCCACCCCGACACCCCCGGAGTCCCTGCAGATGTCCGCAGCCCGGCGCTGAAGCGGGCGCTTGCCAGCAGCCCAGATGCATTTACGACTCTTTGCCATTGTGATATCCTTGATGTGTGAGGTGATCAGGATGGGATCTGGTGTCATGCAGAAGCAAAGTGGTGAGTACGCTGAGCACGAGGGCTTTTCCTGTCAATTCCACCAGTTTGATAAAACTCTTTCGTTTTTTAAAGGCTGAGCATTCGACAAATCATCAAATAACCTAAAAGTTTTGAAAAACAGGTCAAACTAGAACTAATTTACTGGATTTATTAGCACACGGTTCAGTTACTTTGCTGTTGTTTTAACACCTCTTTGCATTTTATAATTTATTGTAATATTGAGAAAAAATCTGAATCACTTTGTTTCGTATTATTTACTTATTCGGAAAGTAAAAGACCAGAAACGAGGATGATTTAAGTGCTTTTCTTTAGCAGCAATTTGTGACACTTCAGACCTGATATAAATTAGAGAGCTTTTCTCTTCCTCAAATTCACGAGTCTAAAATCTGACATTTCACACGTGCATGTTTTGGCTGAACAGAACTGAATAACTTCTTGGATGCAGATTTGTAGTTACAGAATCTTTAGAAAGTCTGAAAAATAAAATGCTGACCAAAGCCAGGTGGTTTCCTCAGGAACTTTGGACTAATAGAGTAAGATCCGGTCTCAATTACGCTGTCACTCTACTTCCGACGTTTCCCTCCCCTCCAGGATAACGAAGACGTGAGGCCAATAGGTGTCACTGACTCTTGTTCAGGCTAATAGTTCCCGACAGAAAGATTGAGCTGTTTCAGTTCTTCACTGAAGTCACACTAACAAACAGCGAAAGTGCAGTAAACGTGCAGGTGTTACATAAAAACTGAAACGTGCTGTAAAAACCTGAGAAGGTTAGTTATAGTTAATAACTCAGAGATTCTACAGAATAAAGAAACCAGACGAACACCGTTAAAATATAAACCCAGCATAAATGGAAAAGTGGAAGTAGTCTGTGTTTTTGTGTGAAGTCATAAAATGAATGTGGAGTTCAGGATGAAGAAGCTTGAGTCTGTATGTTTTGGGATTTAAAGGGTTAAACTGATGTCAGATTTCATCAGTTCACACCAGAAACATTTTTGTGCTTTTTGTGCTTCCATCCCTCCCTCCCTTTACTCCCGACTCACCCCCACCTTCGTCACCCTTTTACCCTCTGACACATCTGGACCTGGTTCATTTAGCTGTTTGAGCACACACAAAGGTTTGAGGTGTCTCAGACTTCAGAAGGAAGAAACCTTCATCGTGTCCAATAGTGTCCATCTGTGTTCCTGGAAGGTTACTGGAGGTCACGTTTGACACCTGTGAACGTTTTACAGGTGAAGTAAAAAGATCAAGTTGTCTTCAACAACACAGAGAACTGACGTATTCCTTTAAAACAGTGAGCTGCACGGCATGTTAAATGTCCAGAAGGTCTGAAGATCTGAAGGTCTGAAGGTCTGAAGGTCTGAAGGTCTGAAGGTCCAGAAGGTCTGAAGATCTGAAGGTCTGAAGATCCAGAAGGTCTGAAGGTCTGAAGGTCTGAAGGTCTGAATGTCCAGACGGTCTGAAGGCCCAGACGGTCTGAAGGTCCAGATGGTCTGAAGGCCTGAAGGTCCAGACGGTCTGAAGGTCTGAAGGTCTGAAGGCCTGAAGGTCCAGACGGTCTGAAGGTCTGAAGGTCTGAAGGTCTGAAGGTCGAGACCTCCATGTTGTCATAGCAATGAGCATGCTCAGCCACGCCCACTACATGCTTACTGAATCAGACAGAAAACAATCAGATTCATCAACCTGTTGTGACATTGCAATGTGCTAATCAATAATCAGTAATCAATAATCAGTAATCAATAATCAGTAATCATTGGTAATTGATTAGCAGTAAAGACTGCTCATCTGTGACTCTGTGAATCTGCAGCTGATTCCCACCTGACCATTTTACTGACGAGTCATTCCGAAACTTAAACTCTTCAACTATAAACATTTTGAGCTTTTACTGAACATTTCCTGGAGAGAGTCCAAATGTGCGTATCGCTCCAGTCACACAACTGGAACCTCACCTGCTGGGGAACAAAGAGCCGTAACACAAACCGCAGTACACAACCTCCAGCAGAAGTGCTATCAATTGTCCAGGCAGCCACGTGGGCCATTAGGGTGCTGTTTTAACACGTCACTCCAGCTGGCACGTTTTTCCTGTTAAGGTACACATTACAGTGCATTGTGGGTAATGTGGCTCTGTGAGTCCTGAGTGAAGCAGAAGAATCCAACTGGACTCATCTTTGAGGCCTTTCTCCGACTCTAATAACTTTCCTGATAAAATTCTTCTAAATGAAAAGGTGTTTTGGAGGCGCTGTCCCGTGACTTTTTCTGTTTTTCCCAAGAACGAATTCTCATCATTCTTCGGGTGTTTATCTCTCCATCAAACCACGAGAAGAGTTTAAATCATTGTTCTTATCACCGGTTTCCTTCACCGTGGTATGCCAAATGAGCATGAGCATGTTTCCCTGAAAGGCCGACAGAGATCGCTGCACCTGGTGGTGGTTAAAAACGCCGTGCACTCCCACGGGAGGCCAGAGGTCATTGTTTTACGCTACCTAAACCTGCCGCTCCTCGAAAAGTCCCTTAAGCCTGCAGATCGATAGCACATGTGCAGAGAACTGCTTGTCTGACTTCAGTCAGAAGGAGAAAATCTGCTCAGTTCTTCAGACTCGGTCTTTCTTCTTTAGTCTTGATCAGAGGAAGTGTTCCGATACTTCCTAAACCAGCACACCTTTGACACTAAGCAGGCGTTCTGCTTCACACCGGCTTGATCTCCATCTTTGATGCTTTATTTATTTGGCCTGAAAACACGTGTCAGTTATAATTGGCCCATAAAGATTGGGCAAGTTCAGGAGCTCATGTTGCAGAATTCAGAAGACAAAACGTCCCATAATCCGCTGCAAACCGGTCTGTGATGAAGGTGTGTCGGGATTCTTGAGGATTCGCTGAAACGTTTTTGGGAGTTTCATTTTTCAAAGCCAGCAGAGTTTATCATAGTTTTACCTTTTCTACCCTTCAGCGGATCTGATGGTTAAATCGTTAACACAACAAATAATAATTTAATTTAGTTTGAAGTAAAATATATTTTTTCATATTTGGGGACTGATTCAGATATATTACACACACATTTGACCCTAATCTGTCTTTTATTTACAATCACAATCACAATCACATCACAAATCTGGCTCAGGGGCCTTTTCAGTCGAACATCTTGGTCCTAATCGATATGAAGCTTGAACTTCAGCCAGGTGGCAACTCCAGGCGACAAGTACAATTATTTCATAAACCAAAATAGTGTGTGGTGTTCATTAGTGCTGTGTGTTGATACTTCTGATACCAAACACGTCCGTTTTAGAGTCAGCAGACACAAACTCACAGTGGAAAGTTAGTGGACTTTTCTCCCGACAGTGAACAAACGTGCTTTCTGTTTATTAAAGCTTTGAATTTCTTTTAATTTTCTGTTTCACGCCCCAAAACGCATTCATCTTCTGTAAAAAGTATCCATATCAGCCAGCATCCATCCTGATGATGTGACAAATGAAATGAGTTGGACCTTTCTGATGAACACCTCCCTGTTCCCGACAGGCTAATGACCAACTTCTACTTTGTAGAGAATAATTTGTTTTGAAAAGGCTCGAAAACAAACCTCAGCTCTTCTCTGAAAGCTGCTGTCACTTCTGCAGAGCTACTTTTCTAATTAGCTGAGCACTGAGGCCCGGGTCAGCCGGGTTAAGTGCTCCATTAAAGAGCTTTTCAGAGCTGCTTGCTGTCAGAGTGTGGAGTCTTTTCCCATCAGGCCTTTGATTAAGATGGAATCCTTAAATAAAGTGATGAAATTTTAGTCTGCAGACCAAAAGTGAATTCTCCCAGATCACAAAGTCTCTGGAGCTTTATTAAAAAGTGATTTTTTTTTTTTTTTAAACTAATTGATTTCCTCCAAAGATTTTATGGCTCTGTTTTGTAGAATAAGAATAGTTTGGTATTTGTTTTTAATGTGTTTTCCCAAACTTCCACACTGTTATTATTACAAGTTATTATTCACTGAAATCGTTTTGTAATTGGCTTTGACTTTTCACTCATAATATAACTTAAAAAAGAAAAAAATAAAGAATTTAGTTTCATTCATATTTACTTAGCTGGTGGTTTTATTCAACTTGACTTAGAATGATGATTACCAAAAAAATTCTATTTCAACATTGTTTATTGTGCATTTGTCAAAGATCATAAACTTAGTTTTACATCATTCTCCCCATTGAAGCCAACAGTTAAATCCTTACAACAACAAAAATAAATCTGTATCAAATAAGAACATTTTTATATTTGGGAAGAATTCAGATTTAAATTCCAGATAAATTACAACGGGCCCAAGACTGAGTCCTGGGGAACTCCACAGGCCACATTCAGTATTTTGGGATCAGCCTTCTTGATTTGGACATTTTGACATTAATCCAAATGAACTAAAAGAAAACTTCCCCTTACATTCACATTCATTTCTAATTTCTTCCATAATAAATAATGTTCAACATGTCAAATCAGATTTCTTTCGTTTCACTTTTTTTTTACAGATGCCAGACTTTCTAAAGATGTTCTCTTTAGTTACACATTCATTTAAGCGGCCCTCAGTCTGCTTCAGCTTTCTGGCCTCAGTATTTAGTTTTGGCCTTTTTACATTATGATGATTATTATTATTATTCAGCGGCTTTGTTTTATTCTGCTTCGGCTGCAGCGCTCTGGCTCTGTCAGGGCTGTGTTTTTCATTTCAGAGGTGTAAGGTTGCATGAACTGCTCCTTGAAAGGCCTCTGTGGTAACCTTTTTTCTCTCACACACACCTGCAGCCACAATCAGCAGGGAAGCCGGCATCCAGCCACAGGTGCTTTATGAGGATCAGACTCTGCGATTGCTCAGACTCACGAACATTCGCTGCCCGTCCTTCACCTCCTCTGCAGATTCATCCCTCTTCATTTTATCCATCTTTCCATCCCACCTCACTCGTTTTTCCGTATCCCTGCTTATCCCCAACGGATTGGAAGCATTCCTGCTTTGTCTGTCGTGTCTTGTGTGTATCTGGGAGCCGACGTCTTTACTGGCTCTTATAATGTAATAAGACTTATTTTGGCTCAGGCGTTGGCCTGTCATGCTCCCAAGACACATGAAATCTATTGTTGGGTTGTTGCACTAACCTTGTCAGGGCTGAAGAGAAACAGTGTAGGTTTTATTTCCTCAGTCTGTTTAATGATATATCTCATAAATTCATGAAGAAAAGCATACACATGCTGACATATAAGAGAAGGAGATAACAACACTGTGTGATACTGAGACGGAAAACTTGAATACAAAACTCTGATGCTTCTGTTCACTTTGCTGCCGTCTCTGATGTTTCGCCTTCATTACGTCCGTCACATCGTAACATGAAGAGTGAAATAATCAGTCAACCCTGATGGAGCGTTTCCACCTTCAACCAGTGACAGTTTCATGAAAACAGAATCAGTCCCTAACTAACACTGTGTCAGCCGCTGCCTGTTACAAACTGACTCAGAGCTGACCTGAAGTCTTCATTCCAGTCCTGGTCTTCAGTGATGAATTCTGGGTAATGAGCAAAACACTTCACTGAGTTTAGTTGGGTCAGTCGGGTGTCTGGTTGATATTTTGGTTCACACTAAAGCAGAAACTCTGGTTTAATTAACGTAATGCATACTCTTAAGAACTTGTTGTAGAAGGTGGTCTTCATGCCGGGTCTGACAGGAACTGGGGGACAGATCCTCATTTAGGGAGAGCTGTGTTGATGTGCAACCTGCTCCAAGATAATTTGATGTTGCAGAAAAAAAAAAAAATCAGACGATCCGGTTCTCGTGTAAAAGGCTGAAGTTCGCAGCTTTGCTGCAGCTCGACGTCTTTCTGCCTGCGGCATCATGTCTGTATTTCAGGGAGCTCAGAGTTGGATTTTTCCCAAAGTCCAGAAATTCTCTTGGTACCAGGAGGATTTTCCATGTCTCCCTTCCGTCTACGCCCTCCCCTCCTCCCCCCGGCCCTCTCCTGTCCTAATCCACCGCCTGTTTTGTCTCTGCAGCTCAGAGAGAGACATCAGACGACTGCCGGAGCTGTCTGGAGTGTTCCCGTGACAACGGCTGTGTGCGTTGCCCCGAGCGACTCTTCCTGTTCCTGCAGAGGGAGGGGATGTCTCACCACGGGACGTGTCTCCACGCCTGTCCCGCCGGACACTACGGACAGAGAGGGAAGGACATCAACCACTGCATGAGTATGTTGGTCTGACTGGAATCAGGTCTCGGTCACATCAGAACACAAAACTCTTCAGACCTAAAAGAGGGTGTTTTTGGGACACTGACGGGCTCACATACACTATTTATTCACATAAATCCCAGAGACGAGGTGGTCCCCTGGTTTTTGGTCCTCGGCGCCAACCGAGGCCTGTCCTGATCTGACCGAAGGAGGACAGTCACAGCTGAGACACGGTGCAAAGGGGGATTTTTAGACCACGTGAAGTGGGGATTTGAACTTCCTGGAAAACAGTCCGTGAGCTCAAAATGCAATCAGCACAGACGAGTTTGTGCCAGATTGGCATCATTTAGTCTCCTGACATTCAGACACGGAAACAAAATTCACTCTGACCCGGCTGAAGGTTCAACCTCAACCGTCAGATAGTTCCAGAACAAATCATTGCTTCCTAAATGAGCATTTCTTCTTTGTTTAAAGGTCCATGCAGCCTAAAGGTCGACCTCTGTGATTATAAAACAGCTCCAGGTTCTATTATAAACTATCAAAAGTCTCAGAGTGCACAGAGGAATGCTCACGGTCTGGATTCAGCAACTGAACCTGAAAACCAGCCAACAGAATTTCTGGAACCTTCTGAAGTGATGAAACAGCACATATACCTGTGTATATCAGCCTTTCAAAATAAAAGATAGACACCCTCCGCTCACCTGTAACTCATCTCCAGGGTTGTTTAGGTAAACAGGCCTGGAAATGTCTGTGCTGTTGGTTGATTCACTTCTCCTTCCTCCCAGAATGCCGCTCTCCAGACTGCGAACACTGTTTCAGCCGAGACTTCTGCACCAAGTGTAAACCCAACTTCCACCTGTACAAGGGCAAATGTCTGAGCAGCTGCCCCGAAGGCACCGTCCCCCACCACACAGACTGCCTGGGTGAGTCTGACCTGCAGCTGATCCGAGTGACTTCTGATTTATGATTGGTTGACTCATTAATAATATATCATATAAAATACACAGCATATCATTATTATATACAATTTATGAAGTATTCCTCCCAAACTGTGTCAGGATTTATTAACCAGTTTGATTCAGGTGTGACAGTAAATTTAAATGTTAGATATCTGATGGTAACTGGGCTGAGCTCCTCCGTCCTCTGAAAGGACAGAGCGCATGGCGTCACACTCAGAAAGCCACGCCCACCGGAATGGGCAGTTTGATGAACACAGTCCAGCAGTTCGCTTAAAACATTATTTAACATGTTAGATGATTATTGAAAAACGGTAAAAAGTAAAACTCCCATCTGTGGATCTTTATCGTTATTCCTTCATTTTTATGGAGAAATTATCCCGCTGAACGGCCTGTGTGTCGACCGATTTGGTTCCCCCCAAATTCCGGTTCCCCTTTACGCAGATTCACTGCTGAGTCGTGCGTAGTTGCTAAGTTACCATTCGTACTTAAAGAAGAAACACAAATAGGAACACAGCTGGATGTACGGAAAGCGAAATGGAACAAGCCAATGTGTAGGTTACTGGTGTGTTATTTATTATATAACAAAATAAATTGAGAATGCATTTGTTCGGCCATTCTTTGTCAATCTTTGTGTAAATGGATGCCAGCTAGCATATCTGTGCGAGAGTAGCCTACGTTAAGTAAACCTCACTGCCGGATCACTTACACTAGTTAGTCGCTTCGAATTGGACTGCTAGCTAACTGGTTAGCTAACTGGTTAGCTAACTGGTTAGCATGCTCGGCTGACGAACTGATGACATTATTTTTGACGTATAACGTAACTATTGCTTACCGTTCATTTGGAAACGGACAGAGCGGCTGTGAATGACATATTTCTGCTCATCAGAAACACCCACCGGATAGTGTCCGTATGTTTCAGAATTCACAAACTGTTGAACACAAGTTTACCATTTTACCATAATGAACATACACTCACATGACAAACGCTCATCCTGGCCGCCCTTTGGGAAACTGGGTTGGGAATTAGTTTATGTCCTGGGTTAGTTAATTATAAACAAGTCAACAGGCGTGGACTCGGAGCTAAGAAGAGGTCACGTGGGATGCTGGAGCCAATCGCAGCCCACTCTGGGTGGTACGTCATCACGGTTAGGTCAGGTGACGTAAACGTGAGATGGTGAAGTAGCGCAAATGTGTGCTGCAACTCGGGTTTGGACATTTTCCTACCGAACTTCAGACAACAGGCTAGCATAGCAACAGTAACCAATGGGGGCGGGGCTTAGCGAAGGATTGGTGGACAAACCATTTTTTGTGGGGGGGGGGGTTACAATTAGGAAGAAAACAAAAAAACAAGTTAATATTAATAGTTAATATTTAGTTACATTACATCAACTAAAATAGTTCAATAGCTTTACTGGTCTAGTCTGTGTGTCCTGTCTTGTCTCAGTCCGTTCCTGGAGGGGTGCTGTCACCGGTCTGGTCTGGTTTAGGTCCTGGGGGGGGGCGCCGTATCAGCATTAGCCCAGTCCAATACTCACAACCAACTAACTCCGTAGATACGTTCCGGTGCCCACAGCGGGAATGGACCTTTACATACATTACATTCATATTCAACATTACATACACTTATGGTTACAGTCACCATTACATTTACAGCATGTATACATATTAACATTGTCATTATACATTACATCATACATTTACATCACCCTAGCCGGGAATCGAACCCTTCCCACCTAGGTGCGGTGCGGTTGCTACTTCACCAATTCACATTTACGTCACCTGACCTAACCGTGATGACGTACCACCCAGAATGGGCTGCGATTGGCTCCAGCATCCCACGTGACCTTTTCTTTGCTCCGAGTCCACGCCTGTTGACTTGTTTATAATTTTTATGAGTAAATGTAAATGTAAATGTAAAACGCTTTGTTGCTGAATTTTTCTTGTGTATATGCTACAGTTTAACTGGTTGATCGATCAATGATAATTATGTAGACCTATAGCCTATTTTATGGGCATGTCGTGCAAGAGATAACAGATAATGTGTAAAAATGTTTGAAGTGTTCAGTGAATGGATCCTTGACTTTCCTATAAATCATGCCCTTACTTGGAACTAACCCAGGACATAAACTAATTCCCAACCCAGTTTCCCAAAGCGCGGCCAGGATGAGCGTTTGTCATGTGAGTGTATGTTCTTTATGGTAAAATGGTAAACTCGTGTTCAACAGTTCGTGAATTCTGAAACATACGGACACTATCCGGTGGGTGTTTCTGAGGAGCAGAAATATGTCATTCACAGCCGCTCTGCCCGTTTCCAAATAAATGGTAAGCAATAGTTACGTTATCAGTCAAAAATAATGTCATCAGTTCATCAGTCGAGCATGCTAACCAGTTAGCTAACCAGTTAGCTAGCAGTCCATTTCGAAGCGACTAACTAGTGTAAGTGATCCGGCAGTGAGGTTTACTTAATGTAAGCTACTCTCGCACAGATATGCTAGCTGGTATCCATTTACACAAAGAATGACAAAGAATGGCCGAACAAATGCATTCTCAATTTATTTTGTTATATAATAAATAACACACCAGTAACCTACACATTGGCTTGTTCCATGTCGCTTTCCGTACATCCAGCTGTGTTCCTATTTGTGTTTCTTCTTTAAGTACGCACGGTAACTTAGCAACTACGCACGACTCAGCAGTAAATCAGCGTAAAGGGGAACCGGAAGTTGGGGGGAACCAAATCGGTTGACACACCGGAGCTGACGCATCCATATTTACAGCGACCTGATGGAGTCCTCCGGTAAGAACATCGTTTAACCTGACAGATAAAAAGTTAGGCTACATCGTCATTTCACAGCTTTTTGTAACCCAAACGTTTAAAGTCTGTCCCACTTTTCTGGCTTTTGGGGTAAAAACTTGATTGTAAACAGAACCTGTGCTGCCGCAGCCCGCATCGTGTTTCTTCACCGGTCCGGTTGATTTCCGGTCGGCTCGCGCTTTTTACCGTGGAATAGTACAAAATAATCTGTGAATAAAAATATATTCAGGCTAACAGTAATTATAAAAACTTCTGACCAACCCAGATCAATTCCAGGCTTAAAATCCAACTTCCGTGTAAACCACGCCCACTTCATGTTTAATCCCCGCCCCGTATGAATACGGATACAAATCATGTAGATGGTTGATACAGACAGAGATACAGACACAAAGATACAGATACAGACACAGATGCAGATACAGACACAGATAAAGATACAGACACAAAGATACAGATACAGACACAGATAAAGATACAGACACAAAGATACAGATACAGACACAGATGCAGATACAGACACAGATAAAGATACAGACACAGATGCAGATACAGACACAGATAAAGATACAGACACAAAGATACAGATACAGACACAGATAAAGATACAGACAGAGATACAGACAGATACAGACACAAAGATACAGATACAGACAGATAAAGATACAGACACAAAGATACACATACAGACACAGATGCAGATACAGACACAGATAAAGATACAGACACAAAGATACAGATACAGACAGATACAGACACAAAGATACAGATACAGACACAGATAAAGATACAGACAGACACAGACACAAAGATACAGATACAGACACAGATAAAGATACAGACACAAAGATACAGATACAGACAGATACAGACACAAAGATACAGATACAGACACAGATAAAGATACAGACACAGACACAGACACAAAGATACAGATACAGACACAGATACAGATACAGACAGATAAAGATACAGACACAAAGATACACATACAGACACAGATGCAGATACAGATACAGACACAGATGCAGATACAGATACAGACAGAGATACAGACAGATACAGACACAAAGATACAGATACAGAAGGAGATACAGATATTGACGTACTCGCTCATCCAAGTATGGGAATTCTGATGGAGTCATCTGGAGTCACCTCTCTATGTCGGGCACTCCTATTGGCTCTGGTGGGTGATGTCACAGTCAATCAGAGCGTCTCAGGATCAGTTCAGTATGTTTCTGAGTTTGTTGTGTTGACTGATTTTTCATCATTAATGAGCAGAACTCCTGATCAGATAAAGACAGAAACAATCCAAACACATGAGAGGAACTTTTCTTTGGTTGTCTGCTTCAGGAGAAGAAGGAAGTGTGTTTGTAGTTATTCTGGTTTTCTGATTCCAGAGAACAGTCTGAACTGAGCAGACAGAATCAGCTGATTCTTGATATGAGGAGACTTTGTGGTATTTTTAAAAATCCAAAAGAAAAGAAAAAAGTATGATGGTGTTAATGTGTTTTTAACCTAATGTGAGCTGTATCTTCTGCACGCTGCTGTTTGGAGTTCCTGTTGTGAAGCTGGCAGAGGGAAAGTCTCTGACCTGAGGCAGACATGGAGTTTACAGTTCAGTGCAGCTAATCTGAGCGCTTTAATCAGCTGCAGACGTTTTCCTTTTATCGGACTCTCTGACTCTCCTTCTCCACCTTTCTGCAGTATTTTATCTGTGGATGCTTCGCTGTCTCGTTGCGTTGTGGGCTTCTTTTTATTTTATTGATAAGATGATTTTAATGAAATAAGGTGTCTTCAAATGGTTGAGGGGAAACTACACTTTGATTCCGGAACGACCGTGAAACAAGATTGGAGCAGGAACGCTCACATGGAAGGAATCCCTGTTCTGGAGGAAGTGATATTTTTAAAGGTTTTATCACATTGAACACGGCTGAGAGCTAAATGACTCACTTATTCATTCTAACATTATTCTCATCCTCACTTTCACATTCACCTTCGCCTTTTTTCTTTGCCCTCATTCATTTTTCAGGGGAATCTTTTGCCCCTGTAGAGCCAAACCTTCAGTTCAACACCTGATTCACATTAAAAGCCTCTTAAAAGATTTACAGTGTATTCTCACGTTGCGGTGTGTATCATCCCTCCCTTCTAAGTAAGTGAGATATATTACAGAGCTCACTAATCATCCAGGCTCCCGGACTCCAGACCGGCCTTGCTCTCCATCCACCTGCACCATCTGCACCATCTGCAGCTACTGTTGTATCCTGGTATCGTGACCACATCTGGTTCTCATGCCGATGTTCAGCTTCACGTCCTGACCATTGGTGCACACCTCCAGTCGCTTCCCATCCAACAGCGATGATGATGATGATGATGATTATAGAGAAATATTTGTCTAATCTTGGTTTGTTTCCACTCTGGACTTTGGAAAAAGAAAAAAGGAACGTTTCAGTGACTGATGTTGTGGGTGACATCACTCATCAGCGGCCATGACTATAAAGTCCCGCATGTTAATACCTCAGCTGGCATTCATCTTTAAGCCCAGTAATGTGGCTTCCAGAGGTCAGAAGAAAAGTCCCAGCATTCTGGTACCAACATTTTTTATTTTGTCTGTGCTTCGTCTTCAGACTGTGAGGAAAACCAAATGAAAGATTCTAAAAATTGGCTGGAGTGTTTATTTGAGGAGGGACGAGCTGCTGGAGCTCATGCTGTTCAGGTTCATCGCAGTGACGGTTCGTTTCTTTTTGTTGTGACAGTGACATGTCGCTGTCATGTCAGTATAACAATTCAAGCTGAGTGCAGCGTTGGACGGGCCTCTGCGTTCCCGTGCACATCGGGAGGTTTGTGCTTCACCAGTTGAAGCGGCCAGACATCTTTGCAACAGTCAGCGCTGTGGTCATGGACGGACAAGATGGACACCATTTTTATCAACATTCCTCATTTAGTCCTCAGTGTGGACCCAGACACAGACTGTCTGTAGATCAGATGAAATTTAAGGACGACTGACGTTCAGGTAAGAGTTCCTGTTCTCAAGACGGTGGTGCTGTTACTGTGAAGGCGTCTTCAGTGTGACACTGACGTCTAAACGGATGAGAAAAGGGGCAGATTTAACATTTTCATGGAAATTCATGACGCATGGCACCAAAACTGCTAATTACCTTCAAAATAAGCTTCCTGTTGAGTAGAAGATGCGCTTTTCTACATCTTGGCATGTGTTCTCCTGATTTCTGTGAATCGGAAGGAAAAGGAAGTGCCTGAAATTTTCAAAGGGGGGACGTTCCTGAGTCATTTTGCCACAACAACATTCAAGACATGAAATTTTTCTGGGCCTGAAACACAACAGCTGATCCTTGCAATAATATTCTGGAACTAATAATTGTGATAGTATATTTCTGCCATTCTGAATATTCTGTTTAATTAAAATCTCTGTCAAAATACAAAATCGGCAACAGTGACAAAACAGAACAAGAATTTAAGTCACAAATAATCGTAAAGAATAATAAAGCTTTAAAATCTCCAAGAGAAACAAAAGAGTTTTTGAAGGAAGTTTGCAGTTCATCAGGGGACTTTGGCTCCTCAGAACGGCTGAACGGGAGCATGGGGAACCAATTTGGCTGGTGCAAGTACCTCGGGGGCATCATTAGTGGTGGGACTCGTCCAATTGAGTTGACATCGTAGATTTGCAAAGCAGCAGAGAGAGTGACAGAGTGAAATGTTGCTCCAAAACAGCTCCAGTTACACCCTGTTCATCCAGAGTTGAAGAAAATATTAACCATTTGTTGAACATCTGGTTTGCCTTGACCTTTGACCTTTGAGCACCAAGAACCAAACAGAACAAGGAGTTTGTGTGTTCACAAAGACAAAGCTGAGTTTTTTGAGTCCACTGTGAGTTTGATCTTAAACCAACAAAATATAGTTTAGTTTGAACCACATATGATAAATGACGTGGCGTTGATGGACAACATAAAGAAACAATTATGAGGGCATTTAGGTAGTAACCAAAAGTCATCGACCTGTTTCCACCTCTTTGGGTACGTGACCTTAAGATCCAGAGGAACTCTCCCTCCCTGTGATCATCTGAAAAATCACCTTCAGGTTCTTTGGATTCACCACATGTGAAACTGATCAAGCTCTTGGCTTCTGCAGCTCTGGATCCTTCCAGTATTGTCCTCTTTGTCTTCTGCAGGATCTGGTTTTGTAAAATGAAATTAACTAAGGCTGAGTTTTTGTTTTTGCCTGTTTGTGTCTGGTGTGGAGATATCTGTAAACAGCTCCTATCTCCCCTCTGTGATCCTCTCCCCCCTCAGAGGACTGTCTCTTGGCTTCGCTTGGAGGCTGGAGTGAGTGGAGCATATGCCTTCGCAACGGCACGACCTGCGGCTTCAGGTGGGGCAGGCAGACCAGGACCCGGGTGGGCAGGACGTCCGAGGAGAAGGCATCGTCGCTTTGTCCGTCCCACCTCGAGATGCAGAGGTGCAGGATGAAGAAAAAATGTCCCGCAGGTGAGGAGAAGGGGAGGAAGAGAGGGGGGAGGTTACAGATAAGAGCATTTAACCGTCAGAATTTAAAATCAGCCACAAACAATCTGCTTGTTGAGTTTTCCCTCCCAACATGTGGATTCTCAGCACCAGACAGGTTATTAGTTGTGTTGACACACTTGTGCCATTTATAATGCCAACGAGGAGAACACCCCATAAAGTTTGACAGCATGAGCTTCTTCTAATTAACAATTAGAGGCGGATGTTAACGGCTCCTCTGCCCCCGTCCGTCCGTCTGCCCTGTTACTGCGGTGCTGAAGTGCTGGGAAGCGTCTTACCTCAGCTCATGTTGGGATTCAGGCCAAATACCCAAAAGTCCAGAATTCCTTATCTGTGCCGTCAGAATCTCTGGATGGAAAACATCACACAGTAAAAACTGCAATCAAAAACTGAACTCAGCGCCATGTTGAAGCCATTTTCTCTGACATGTGACCGACCCTCTGTTGTCCTGTTGTCCCACATTCAGGATGTGGTGATGCTGAAGACATGAATTCCACGGCTCCTTTAAATGCATTTGAGAAAATGTGTCTTTTTTCCTGGACACAAAGGCTCCAGTACTGGAGTCCTTCTTTGGTCCAATTTATTCCAAGAGTCAAGAATAATGTACCACCAACCGATGACCTCACCTCGGTAGATGCCGTCGAGCCCCTGAATCGTCACGGTTAACGTTCACCTCTGTCAGTAGGCTGCCGTGACCTCATCGAAGGGTTTTGCTGAAAGGAGACATCTAGTGGTTGTTTTAATGACGACAGCTGCAAAGTCCACGTCAGGAGGAGAGCGTTGTTTGAGCTCCATATTGTTCCTGTTATCCAAAGTTAACCATGTTTTCCTTCTCCTACCTTTAACAGTAGAAATGATCAGATGTTGAGGGAAAACTTATTTTAACCCAAACCAACATCTTGTTTCCCAAAGCTAACCAAACTAAGAGTGTTATTTTGGTGACCATGGTGATGAAGCTGGTTGGGGCTCTGTGTCTGTCCACTTTCTTGACTTGCTGAACTCTGCAGCTTCATCAGAAGGTTTGTGTGTCCGTCCAAAGATGTCCGACCTCTTGGGTGTGGCGAACGAGTGAACGTGGTCGAGGTCGTGAGGGCTCCTTGTGCGCGCTGCATGAAAACTGACTCCAACTGCTGATATACTGAAAGCTACGTGTTGTGAAAATGCTGTCAGTCTTTGTTAAAATTGTGCTGAAGGAAACAAAAACACAGATTATTTGGCCTCTTTTTCTTCATCCCTCATCAGCACCGATGATGTGCTGGAGACTCATCTGGCTCTTGTTTTGAAATCTGCGTTAAATCAATGATGAATCTCATATGAATATTCCAAAACATTTTCAAAAAAAGGACCGGTGCTTTCCATCTAAAACCGAGATGTTGTTTTGACCTTTTTTGTTCTTCCATATTTTCTTCTTCTTGACACAAACAGCAAGCTGTGAAACCTTTTAGTACAACGGAGGAATGCATCGAGCTGTAGGGGGGGTTATTGTTAGTTTTGTTTTTTACTCTTTCCAAAAAAGCCAAGAGAGTAATTTCCCACTAAATTCTGCAAATATTGTCTTTCAGTGAGCGTGTGTTTTCTTCCCCAGTGGAAGAAATGCCATTTGAAGTAATTATCATTATCATTGTCAGATCGTATGTCCGGTGGCATTAGCAGAGAGTCTGGCTCGGGGATCAGACCCGTGGACCTAATAGCCCCCATCTGGGATAAAAGAGCGCGGTGGCATCTCCCTGACATTCCTCTGTTGTTCCAGATTAGACGGCTCTAGTCTTTTAATTCCTTCTCTCTTGTTGTCTTATTGTTTTCAGATGACGAGGGAGGACGGGGTCTCATCCCCCATCCTCCGCTGACAGGAAGCTTTGCTGCTTGTTTTCACTGACAGTTCAGGACGTCAGTATTTAAATGTTATATGTTATACGTTTTCTGCTCGTATCTATGATATCTTATCAGAAACCTTCTGTGAGAGCGGCCCTGACGGCGGGTCGAGTGTTTAAAGGTGCAGATGTAGTAGTTGCAGGTGATGGTGTCCTGGCTCTGTGCTCAGACAATGGTTTTGGTTAGAGACGCATGCTTTGAGCTCAATGCTAGCACATTTTTGTTTAGTGTTAGCATACCAACATGTGTTATTTAGCAGGGGAGACAAAGTGCAGGTGGTGCTGGTGGGAAATTGCATTAGTGTTGCATGTATCTGATCGTAAAAGAAAAGTATTGGATGAGGTATAATATTGACCTGATGACAGCACAGAGCAGAAGAGAAAGCCAGAGGATCAGAACGGTCCGGACCAGAATCTGATGTCGACCTCACGATAACCTCTACATCAATCCATCCGAGTCCGAGCCAAAGACAGAACATTAAAGTGTCTCTGGTTGCTTATCAGTTTGGTGAAAGCAGCAGTTAACAGATATAATGTCAGCTTAAGTGGAATAATATTTTCACTTTATCTTGACATCAAACAGCCGTAAACTTTGGAGCTTCAGTTTGCATACAAGCGGAGATTCATCAGGGAACTCTTATCAAATGGTGGGTCACCTTTTGGGTCAGTGCTGCATGTTTTTATCTCTCCTTCGACCATCTTGGATTTTTGAAAGTGGAGACTGAGACCAGAAACTCATCAGGAAAACGTTTACTGAGCCGATAAATCAGGGAGGAGGAGGGACATTTTCCCATAGACTTCAATACAGTCTGTCTGAGCAGAAGAGTCGCCCTCTGATGTTCAGCAGAGGGAATGAATGTTTAAGGATGGATGCGGTTGAAGTTTTCTCTTTGATTTGTTTCTGTTTAAACAAAAAAAGAGACATCAACAGATTTCATAACTTCGTCCCGTCTGACTCACAGAGCAGGCGTCAGAGTCCTGATCAGCGTCATCAGTCAGGAGGTTTCAGAATTATTAACCCCTGTGCTGGGGGTCTGGACTCTGGGCCCAGGATCTCTTAATATTGGAGTTTGGTCTCCGGCCGGTGAGCGAAGAAACCCGACATGTCTTCATCCTCCTGGATTCACTTTCCCTCAAATCGACTGGCTGTAACTTCAGCCAGCACAACAAGCTGTGTAATTACACATGTTGTGTCCACACGCTGGCAATTCAAACAGCCTCCTTGTATGTTTGCTCTGCATATATATTTGTAAAAATACTTCTGTGGTTGCAGACACATGTTTGGTGTTAGTGTGAAAGCTTATTAAGTTGTATTTATGGTGGTGATAATCTCCCGTCTTCCAACTGATTTACGCGGCTGCCTTTTGAAGGCGGGTGCGATGCTGGAGCTCTTATTTGGGACATAATCCATTTAACTGGCTGTAAAAAGAAAAGGGGCTGCATAGCTAGTGTTTTATGATGCATCGAGCATTAACGTAAACCGGAGGAATCAACAGTCAAAGTGCATCCGTCTGGGATCCATATTAGAAGTTAAAATGAGCGTGCCTGAACTTCCCCCCTTTTAGTTTTTCGTTTTTTTTTTTTAGTTAATTGTGTGAAATGGAAATAAGCAGATAGACGCTGCCGTCCAACGGGGCTGAATAATAATTGGTTCCTCCGCTGCACCAGCTGTGCTTTGCTGCTTTAACCTACTAAATCCAGGCCTGACGAGTCCCACAGTTAACTTAGAGCTCTGCAGTAACGCCCCCAGATCACCGAGTCCTCAACACAAACAGGAAGTGGCAGCAAAAAGTAAAAATGGATCAAATATTCAACGGTCCACTCGTGGAAGCTTCGAATGACATCTGGTTGTTGTGGGTGCGGTAATGATTCTATGAAGATTAGCATGCTACCCTTTGTAGCCACCTGGCTTGTGTCTGTTCAAACCTTGTAAGCCGCCATTTTGAATTTGTAAACGTTCCATCAGCCATCTTGTTGTTGTTGTTGTTTTTTAAACCCACTACAGCCCACATTTGTAGGTGAAGGTGGATCTGACCTTTTCTGGACTCTTGCCTGATTGGATTGTCCAGTCTGTCAGTCACAGCGTAGCCCCGCCCCATAACCCCTCCCCTTTCCCTCCAAATGAACATCATGTCTTTCAGACTGAGACCAGAAACCCATCAGGGAGGAGGAGGGACATTTTCCCATAGACTTCATTAAAACCTGACTTCTTGAAGACCAGTGGAGTCGCCCCCTGATGGTCAGCAGTCCTTCAGTCCTGGTCCGGGTTTATGGTTTCAACATGACCCACTAAAACAAAACCACAAATTCAGCCTTAAATAAGCAGAGAGGGAGAAACCTCTTGTTTTTAAACCTTTTGTGAGTTCCTATATGACACTGTGCGGTTTGTCGTGTTGTGTGTTTCTCAGAGTTTCCCACAGTTCCAAACAGCTTTTCACAGTGTGATGTTAACAAGTGACGCTTTGTGGAATGGAGACCACGTGTGACTTTATCAGGAAACACAATGACACGATCCAGATCGAGCTCATTTTCTGGTGTTGGCCGTGTTAACACGAGAATTCAGATCATTTCAGTGTGAAGACAGATACAAAGCATGTCCGAGCTGTCCAGGCCTGCACATAACTATCTCAGCGCTGCGGTCTGAAGGAGGTCTGAATCTGTACCGCCCTTTTTTCTGTGATTAGAAATCAGCTCAGTCACTCCGAAATCGGTAGTTTTGTGAATTTTAACGCATTCAGTCCAAATTTTGAGGAACCACAACGGAGCCGTGATCATTACAACGTGTTATTATTGCTGTTTATTGTTGTCATCATGACGACCGGACCTCAGTCAACTTTTCCAAAATTTCAGAAGCCAAAAGAATCAACACAATCTTTTAAAAATGGTTTCCGGTTCTTGGTCTGATCTGCAGCTGGCTCTCTTGGTTCTTTTAACCCGTTCAGATTTCCCAGGACTTTATCATGAACCGGCACCATTTTGGCTTTTAATTCACATGCAGTTAAAAACAAACTGTGAGTCTGTGTTTCGTACATCAGAAACAGAAACGTTTGTTAATCCATTTCAGATGAGCATCTCCTCATTATCCAAATCCACTTGTAAACACAGTTTGTAGACTTTGGGAGCTATTATTCAATTTTATAACTCAATATTTCTGCCATTCATTGAGGGCAGAAGAAGCTTCACAGTTTTAATATGCGGTGCTGGATTAGACTGCAGATATTTACCAACCCTGCCTGACCGATTCAGACGCTGCTACTTTAATATGGGTCGAACTCAGTGGCCTTCTCAGGCTGCAACACATGGATCTGGGTAGATCGCACAAAGTAACACAACACAGACAGTGAGCTGAAGTATGCTTTCCCAAGTATTATATGCATTAAGTTATCGCAGAGCGATCCCGGCGCAGACGTGGACTCTGGGGAGAATAAACCGGGACAACAGGTACTCATTAGAGAACAAGGAGCTCTCTTCTTTCTTCCTTCCTTTTCACTCCTTCTCCGTCCTTGATGTGTTTTAGATGGAGGCCGAAGTGAAAGCTGGTAATTAAGAGTCTTTCCCGCCTGCCCTCGACGCTTCGGGCAGAGTGGGTTCCAAGCATTTTAATGAGGTTTCGTGTTAGTGTGACCGATTCAGACTATTTCACTGCACTTTGGGAACGTTTTTTATCAGACCATCAAGAATCGGAGCGCTTCGCTGTGATTTCCAGGTGGTCCTTGTAATAGTGTGTTTTGAAGTGGTGAATATTTCAAAGGCGCCTTGCCGTTCCGCCTCCATGATCATCTGACCATGAGCAGGTGTCTCTGAGCACGACGCCTCAGCCGCCATGCCTGACTGACCCAGTGACCTTTGACCCAACCCTGTTTACCCTTGTGAAGTTTTTTCATCTATTTTTGCTCTAAAAACACACTTTTCCAAAGAAAAGTTCCTCTCATGTGTTTGGTGTTTCTGACTTGATCTGATCAGGAGTTCTGCTCATTAATTAATGAAAATCAGAAACATTCAGGACTGATCCAGAGACTTTGGATATACAAGCAGCTGACAGTCAAACTGAAACAAATTGTTCATCATCAAACAAATTTTGGTTTATATTTAATAAGAACAGGCCGACTGATCCTGATTAGTATCAGAACAATATTAAATATCAAAGTATTTTCTGTCATTTAAAAAAATATTTAGTCCAGAATGAGTCGTCCTGCTCAGGACTCAGTCTGCCTCGTGTTTCTGTCCCTAAACCAGACGACTAAGATGGCAAACCTCCCCTGCTGCTGAGTCTGACCCTGGTTTCATCATTTACTGCAGATTGTTTTTCGTCAAGTCACACATAAAACTTCAAAGTGCTTTTTAGTGGCAGCGTCAATTTTTCCTCAAACAACACTTCCTTCAGCTGTTGACGTAATCACTTCCTGGATGTAGGTCTTCGTCTTCATCCTCATCCATCACCCGTCCTCTGTCATGAACAGAGCGTCCCTGAAACATGTTCAGCCTCTTTAGAAGAACGGACACGTGTGTGCCATTTATTTTTTCCTTACACAATCAGATTTGGGCTGAAATTCAATAACAATCAGAATTGTGATGTATCCAGTATTTGTCCTAATAATATAATATTTAAAATAATGAACAGCTGTTGAGTTATTTTAGAAAATAAAATACAAAAACAGCAATCTGATCTTTTAAAATGCACAAATATTATCTTTACTTTTAATTTTGCGTTGAACTCTGGACTTGTTGTTTTGCTGGTTTTTGTGGGTCAGTAGCAACTGACCTCATTTATTTTTGGTGTCTTTACATTTTTGAGGAGAATTATTGTGTTTGTTCTTCTATTAAGTTGAATTCTGGTCAGATGTGAGTCATGAGGTGTGCGTTTAGTAAGTTGTTGCCATTGTTGATTGTGAGTCGATGTGATGTGCCAGAACTTTACTCAGCAACTCCAGAAGTCCGATGTGACTGAAAGTTTGGTCGAGTTTCTTTTTTCTTGTGCTGAAAGATATTTCAGGAATATTTACGGCCAGCTGCCTGGATCAGATCTATTGTTTCTCCTTTGTCCGTCGTTCTGGGGGGGTCGAGTCTCCGCACCATAAACCGCAGCGATCTGAGACGGATCCGTTTGGATAAATGGTCGGTTCAACACTTCGATTCAGACTGAAATGTCTCGCTGTTGGAGTTCCACGATATTTTTATTCCATGATCCCAAAATGAAGAATTCGGATGACTGTGGTGGCCCCCCCAACCCCCCCTCGGTCAGTCTGTGAAATATATGCATTGGCAGAAAATCTCGTAAAGATTCTAATGGTTCCCACAACAAGAACAATGGCCTTGGTGATGCTTTGCATTCCCTCTGGCACCACCATGAGGTTCACATTTGTGGCTTTCAGTTAAATGCCTCAACAACATGCAGACACGGCCATGAAATGTGGTGCAGCCATTTGTGACCCCCCCACCCACCCCCATCTTTGCTGAACTCCCCCACTGGGAGTTTTCCTGTAGCACCAAATAGGAACTCATAACGTTAGCATGCTAAGATGCTAAGCTGAAACAGAGAGCAGGGCAATCACTAAATCTGCCAATCAGTGCGAGCACATTAGCACGTTAGCACGTTAGCATGCTGGTGCAGACCTTACGCCCCTCTCCTTATCTTCTTGCCCCGGCCCATCCAAACATTTCCCAGCATGCTTTTGTTCCAAACTGGTTGATTCAATACAGCTGCTCTGTTTCGGTGCCATCAGGCTTCACCCAGCTGTCACCAGTAAAACCAGCCTGCTACCGTTTGCTGCTGGAAGCTGGCCAGTATAAACACCGCTGAAGGATGCCCAGGGCCCCCACGGTGGCCCCCGGGGGCCACGCCGTACCGGGACGTGCATGTTTGTGTTGTTTTCTTTGGTGTCTGAGGGGTCGAGTGCTTTGGCCCACATGGCTCCATGTCGACTGATTTATCATCCGTTGTGCTGCTGATGTACGGAGCTGCTCGCTTCGACAACATGTGGTTCTGACAGTAACCGTGTGTTGTGGAAGGAATCATGCAGGCTCAGGAGGATAATACCAGCATTTCTTTTTTTAATAAATCCTCTGGTTTTTCTCCTTGGTCCAGTAAATTTTTGCCTTCAGAGACAACAAATATTGTCTTGATTTAAAGGTTAGGTTGATTTGTGACACGAAGAAACACATTTTCTTTCATTTACCTCAAACGGTATCTCACCCACGCAGAGAATAATGGAATTAAAAAGAATAATGTTTGTGATGTTCAAACCTCCAGAAAATCGTTCAGCTTTCAGTAAACAACTAAACAGCTTTTTGTCATTGACTCCCAAAAATAAACGGACTGATTTACCTTTTTACTCTTTTTATGACAAAGCTGTCTCATCACAGAACTGTTTTATTAAATTTGCTCATTTATATGTAAAGGTTTGTTTCTGCTCCCGAGGATTTTGGAAAATTCTCCCTAAAGAAAAGATGATTACTGTTTCAATAACACAGTGATTGGAGAATAGAGATTTTTATGCCTTTGTTTGAAGAGACAGGAAACGTTGAGTCAGAGCGATTCAGACAGGGTACGCCTGCTCAGGTGGCCCGCTGGGCCGCAGAAATGATATTTGTCTAAAGTCAGTGATGTTTGATGACTTCAGCCCGACAGATTACAGGAGAGGAACGCTGTAATAAAAACAACATGGCCGCCTGACTGTTTCAGACTTGGCCCAGAAGCATAAACACGGACGCTGGGTCTGTTAAAGGACCGATCTGGATCTGAGCAGGATCAGACGGGAGCAGCAGAGACCTCGACCCGGTCCAGTTACAGAAATATTTGTGTTGGCGTTTCCAAAAAAATGATGAAGTAAACAAACAAATCACAGTCTGTTGTTACTTATTAAGGTTAACTTGTGTGCTGCTGGTTGTGTGACGGCAACGAAAGTGACGCACAACTCTGACTCATCATTGGCTGAGGACAGTCGAGTATTTACGGCTCCTTATAAACTCAACATGTGTAACGCGACCTCTGACCTCCTGTTCTCTTCGGGAGAGTCTGAACCTGCTCAGCTCTGAGGCGCCGAGTGTCGCTAACGTTTTCAGCTGACGGTCCGGACGGGACGCCGCAGTCAGAGCCAATCTGCTGCAGCGTTTGTGATGTGGTCGATTTTTTTTTTTTTTTTTGTGTCACGGTCCCAGAACACAAACGGAATTCAATAAAATAACCACAGGGGCAATATTTGCGTGTTTTTGTGTGTGTGTGTGTGTGTTGTCTGCTTGTGGTTAGGTTGTTATGTGATGAGCAGGGAAGTTTTCCAGCGCGGCGCTTGATTCAGTTAAGATGGCCGAGGGACGGTTCGCTCTCATGACACGCCAGCAAATACCCACGAGGCTCGCTGTGTGTGTCTGTGTGTGTCTGTGCGTTACCAGGTATTGATGATGTGTATGTGCTGCCCTGCTCAGCCACAGAACGTCTGACAGGAGCTTTAAAAAGTCAACAGATGCTTCGACATTCAGATTATTATACTTTGGACTTCTCATCTGTAAAAGTCCTGAATGTGACGCAGAGCAGCAGATTTTTGTTCAGCTGATATGAAAACGGAACTTTTTCATGATGAACTGATTCAACTCTGAACATTTTTTGAGCCTTGAACAGAAATCCTGAAAATAAATTCAAAGAACAGTGCTGCCTTTTGATTTTACTGGTGTTGGTCGACTCCCAGAAAACTTTCCCCCAGAAAATAATACAATAATAAAATAATATTCTTACTGGCGGGGGGGGCTCCTGGACTTCCTTGGTTTTTGGTTTGCTGAGTTTTTTTTTCCAGCAGCCATTTTTAAAAATGAGAAGGAAGAATGTCAATGCTTCTTCAGTGTTATCTCGTCGTCTCACCTGGTTTGGTGTTTACCTGAGTCCTGGTTGTGGTCTTTCTGGTTGATGTTAGCGGCTCTCTGGAGGTCACAGAGGTCAATCAGTGTCAGCGTTTACAGGCTTAGCATGCAGCTCGTTCATCAGACACACAACACCAAGCTGATGGCTGTCCGTATATGCAAATATACACAAAGAGAGAAAGTGCAGAGCCATCTGAGGACAGCTTGTCTTAATCCCCACTCAGCGTCCAGAAGGACAGTCAGTGTGACAGCATTACTAATGAGGGACAGATCACCGTGATGGAGGGACGGCGAGGGGGCGGGGGCAGAGGAGGAGGAGGTGGAGAGCACGAAAGGATTGATTTAAGGGCGAGGCTGAGAGGAGACAAGAAGGGATTTAAGGAGGCCAATTTCTTATTACTAATGAAGGGCAGATGAGGTGGGGGGGCACTATGGTGTGTGGCACTGCAGGGAAGAGGAGACAGTCTGATGTAATCACAGAGCTGAGCCTCCTCTTCATCACGGCGGCGTCTGACACGACAGATAAACAACAAAATGTCGGCCTCACGCTGCCTTTTGCTTCGGTTTGTGGGCAGAAAGTCAAAACTGCAGCGTTGTTGTCCTCCACAAAACGCCTGTGATTGACCCTCCGCGTTGCCCAAATGCATGAATGTGACAGTAACCCGAACCCATCTGTAGTTTCTTCATCTGGTGGAATGGTTTTCACGCCTCTCCACGTGTTTCAAATGGAGCTCCGTTGGAGACTGAGGGAAAGCCAGAGGACAGAAAGAAGCCATAACTCTTGTTACTTTTAGAGCTGCGTTCGTTCTTTTTTTAGCCAACTGTGGAATTTCTCAAGATGGAGTGAAAGTAGGAAGATGGAGCCAGGCGGGTGTCGGCGACACCGTCGGCCCACTTCAAGTCCTGTTGCGTCTCAGGAAATGGAAACATTACTGCACAATAAAACTTCTTAAGGGAGATGATTATTCAGTCAAAAGAGAAAAGTGTGTGTTTTATGTTCAGCCCAGTCCGAATTCAATGTTCTAACTCTGACACCGAAGATTCCTCTTGTCCACCTGGACTTTCTGCTTATTTTAACCATAGACGGTCCAGAAAGTGTCCTGACAGGAAGCACTGAGAATCTTTGATATCCGGCAGCCCAGCTGATTCACAGACCGCGATGGTCCACAGAAGCTGCTGGGTTAGGGTGGAATTTCTCCAACCGCCGGCAGCACGCTCGGTTTGATGGTGTTAACAATGACCACAATTTTTCACAAAAAACGGATGTCACAATATTTTCATGAAACCAAACAGTGTTATGTTTTATTTGTGTTAATGAGCGATTTTAAGATAATACTCTTCAGACATTTACAATTATAGAGGAAAGTGCCGATTTGAGCACAACAGAAAATGTGTGATTGTTTTGAAACTGCAGCTGAGAGCCACGAAATAAAATCAGTTTTCAGCTGAACTCAGTGACCTCGACTCGTTTTACGATGTGATAAAAATTTTAAATAACTCAAGCTTAGTTTCATCAAAATAAATTTGACCTCTAATTTCATTTTTCCCAAAATGAGCAGCAGGATTGGACGTCTGTCACTGAACTTCACCCGCCGCACTGGAGAATCAGAACACAGTGAAAACTTGACACTGACAAACAAAGTTGTCCTGCCAGCGCCGGCACCAGATCAGAAAACATCTGGAAGGAAATTCTAACTTATTTTGTTGTTTACTCTGCAGGATTTGTGTATCAGTCCCCAACTGCCTGCCACCAAAGTTCAGAGCTGCTTGATGATGATTAATAATGAAGATATCAGAAATGAAATAAGTGAATCATGTATTTTTCAAAATGGTTGGTTTTTATAAGCTTTTGGCTAAACCGCAGATATAAAGCGGATTGAAGAGGCGGAATCTGAAACGATGTTGTGTGTTTAGTGTGTAGTAGTCTTTGGCAGGTGACGCCTTTCTGGACTGTAATTACAGTTACCATGTTCTTGGTTTGCATTTGTTTTTTCACTCTCTGATGTCCAACCAACCTCTAAATCAGCCTCAGCGCTGCGTTTTACAGAAAACGATTCCCCTTTTCAAACTGAAGCCAAAAACACTGAAACATCACTGAACATCAAAACCACATTTTCCACCCCGGACAGAACCTGCTCTAGTTATATGAAATACACGGATAAGTTTTACCTGATGTGTCACGACGTATTGTGAAATATCCAAACATTTATTCAGCGCTTTCAGACCCAGTAAAGTTCTGACCTGATGTGCTCTGGCTCTTAAACAGACATAAACTCAGATGTTTCTGTGTGTCAGATCCGTCACAACCCATCAGATCTGTGTTAAGGAGACTTTAAAAGCTTTTCATGTCTCGGCTTATTTGTGGCCAAAAAATTCCCTCACAAAGCAGCAATACATCAGGCGGCATATTTTCCTGACACTTGTAAGATCTGGATCAGATCAGCTCTCATACTTTTTCATAGTAATTATCTCGGGTCAGAAACACCTGAGCGGGTTTTACTCAGCGTGAAGAAGCGCTCATCAACTTTTCGCTGCTTTTGCACATTTTTGTCGGCTTTGGGCTCCAACGTGAACGTGGTAACGTAACGTAACGGAGCGGTCGGAGCAGGAAGGTGCAGAGCAGCTGTTCCCGCCGTCCTGGAAATCTGTAGGACCGTTTTATGGAGTTGGAGTTGGGTGCAGAAATCCACATGGGAGAGGCCGTGATTGTTAATTGTGTTGTGTTAGTTGTGTTTGCACTTTATGACCTTTCGAACCATCAAAACATCATCGTTTGTGAACGGTCAGTTTATGGTGAAGTCCTCGTGGTTTTTGGAAACCTGAAAGGAGCCGCGGTACAGTCTGTCAATCACACAGTAGCCACGCCCCCTAAACCATCCCCTGAGTGTGGACATTTTCACATTGACTTCAGGAGGGCATTAAACCAGAAAACAAAGATTTTGATTTACCAGCTTCAGGCAGCGAACAGCAGAACCAGATCAGGGACAGAAGATCCTGTTCCTGGACTCAGAGAAGGTCAGGAGGTGAGACATCTGGACGGATTCAGTCCAGTTGAGCTGGTTCAGGCATCTGATCAGGATGACGAGGATTTTATGGGCATGTGCAACTAAGAGGGGGCGGGACGGAGGCGGGGGGGTCTCAGGGTAGACTCAGAACTGGCAGGACCACATGTCCCATCTGGACTCGGGCAGCTGGAAAGTTGGACCTCTTTAGTTAGAGCAAGAAGAGAAACTATTAATGTGACAAAAAAACTGCTGAAATAAAAAATAAAATAAAATAGTTACATCATAAACTTCAATTAAAACATACAACAATATGAAATATTAAAATACTGGACGTGTCAGGTCAATGAAACTGGAGAGTGTTTGAAGGGAGATTATCTGGAGATGAGTCTGTAACCAAAAACAGATGATTTTAACCTGCTGAGTGAAACTAAAACTTCTGTAGAGTTTAATGTTCTCACTGTTTTTCATCCTGTTCTCTGTCAGAAAGAAGACAGAATAAAAAAGGACTTGGAAGGAAGAGAGGGCGGGAACGACTACGGCTGCTTGGCAGCACCGAGGCTACAAACTCAACGAACGCAACAACAGGCGGCGCCTGAGGAGACGCCCAGAAACCGAGACGGGACTCACAGGCCAAACTTCATGTTTCTCTGCACAGCTTCCTGTTTAGTATCAAAAATTAAGACCCAGTTTGGGAATCTGGATTCAGAATCATTTCATTTTAACTGCTCCAGTCTTTTATTTTGAAGGGTCAATCCATTAGATTCCACTAACAGACCAATCTTCTGATTGGTGGAAGGAATGATTTCTGAGTGATCCTATAAAGTAGATTTCAGATCCAAAACAGGCCAAACCCTGGAAGGATGGAAACTGGGTCCAGGTGGGCGGGGCTTGGGGCAAGTTCACAAAGTGACATCATAAAAGTTTTCAGGCTCAGTTTCTGAATACAGGCCTTCGATTCTGAATCCGGTCTAAGTTCAGTATTAATACAGATTAAGTATCAAAGACCACATGGAGGTCTGCACTTAGACCATCTGGACCTTTAGGCGGATTCACACTCACACTGTCCAAACTCTCATAAAGTCTCTGGTCTTAGATCTGATTGGTTAAACAGTTCAGCCTATAACGGTGTAGGAGCTCCAGCAGGTGATCTGTCGTTTAATTCAGAGGATCGATGACGATACAACGACTGCAATATTTCATTAAAGTTGGCTCCACTTTTCCAAGATGGCTTCCTGTCATATTGTGCCTTTACATCACATTGTAACATGCTTTTCAGTATAAAAGCCTGTATGTGTGAAGTCGACAGCTGAGACAACAGTCCTCACCACATGCTGCGCTCAATAACTCGCCAGCTTCATTACCTGCTTGTGTTTAAAAATCTGAGGAGACTAAAGATGTTGATATTCTGTCTGTTTACTGCTTCTGTCAAATGTAGACAGCGACGTATTTATCACCAGTTCTGACGAAATGGAATTTTATTCCACAACATGAATGTATGTTTCAGTAAATGTATATATTGATGCTGCCGCGGTGGAACAGTGTGTTTCTGTGTTTCACTGCCTGCAGCGCTGCTTTCTTCAGAAAGCTTGAATGCCATATATGTGACGTCTTCGTCCTAACAGCAAATTAAAACATTAAATGACTCCTGTTTTGTTTCTCAGTCTTATTAAATATTAACATTTAAAGAGCTGTTTCATTAATATCCTGCTAAATGTGAATGTATATTAAATATACTTCATTTCTTTATATCATATGATCTGTACTGAATTCATACAGGAAATACTCTTGAAATAAAAACAGGTACAAAAACATTTTATATACACACCAATGTCAAACTATATTTGATTTTGGCCAAAGCTTTTGTGATATTTCAGTCAGAAGTCAAAATTTAAATGTCAGCAGCAGTTAAAACTGAATCTGCTCCAACTTTCACTTCACGTTTGATTTCCTGCTTACAAACCGATTTTGAGTTTGATTTATTTTTGGAAATTAAGTTTGATAAAGTTGATAACATTTTCTTTTACAATTTAAACAATTAAGTTTAAAAGACATTTGACTGCTGTAATATTAGAAAACTTGACAGACTCAAATGAACTTCAAGTATTAAATGTAAATGTTATAATTGAAATGAAGTTCTTTGACGTAGTGAAATGAAATAATGAGCTTTCCCACCATATAAAATTCTCTATACGCAGCTTTAGACCTTCAGTCTGAAGGACGATGTTAAAGGTCTGGACCTGCAGGATCCACCATCAGGATCTTAAAACCATCAATGTTGGTGTTCTGGCTCTTAGACATAAAATCACAACACAACACCACCACAACGGAGCTCATCACCGACTGCAAACCTGAGACACTGACGCAGAAAGAAGAATTCAGCCTGCAGAGGTCACGAATTATCCAACGTGAGCAAGAGAAAGTTGAAAGTCATCTTTTATTGCACAATAAAAGATCACACATACCATGTTTTGACTCATGAGATTGGTCCACATGGGAATACAGAGAGCTATAGTTACAAATCAGAAAAACAGAAAGGAGGGAGGATAAAACCCACCACACGACTTATCAGGAATGAGCAGGTTTATCGTCTGTCTGAGTCACGCTGCGTTCGGCTCAGAGAAGTCGGACTTCTATCATGTGGTCCCTGATTGGCTGTTCAAACCTGAACCCGGCCACCAGTTTCACTTTTTCTTTCATTTGGATTAATCGGGTTTATCTTTGTGTGACGTTTTGGGGCTCCGCTGCTTTTCATCTTCACCGCGCTCTCACAGAAGGCCAAATTTTCTGGGTCTTGGTGGTCTTTGGATCTGAATCAGGTCAGAAACTGAACCTTAAAACCAGCTGCACATTGGGGACTTTGTGATGTCATAACGAAGCAGTCACCGCCCTCAGCCACGCCCCTCCCAGGCCTGAGTGCCGACAGGAACCTATATCTTCATTAGATCACCCAGAAAACTGTCAGCCAATCAGAGAAGAGGATCACATCCTCCCTTCTGATTGGCTGAGCTCCAGTGAGGACTGTTTTTGGTTCTTTAAACCACAAATGTGTCTTCTTCACAATAAAAGGCCAGAGAAGTGAAAATATGGACCTTTAATAAACAGAATAAAATATTACAAAGTGACGGGAAAATATCTGAGAGGCCTGATTCTGATTCCACCAAAATACTATCTGAGGTTCTGCGAAACCAGCGAACGGACAAATAAGAGGACTTCTCATTTCTGCATGATTCCCTGGATTTTTAGAACTTATAACTTCAAGTGACGCCTCGTTAAAAAGGACTTTGGATCAGAACCATCAAACCCAAACAGAATTCATCTGAGAACTTCACCACTGACTCGTCGGCTCCTAATGAGGCCGGGAAGAGCTTATGAAAATACCACGGGTCAAAATCTTGATTTATCAAGTCAATTTCTTTCGGCCTGTTTCAAATATTTGATTCCAGTGCTTCTGATAAAAGCAGAAGAATAAATTCAAAGAAAACGACAGTAAATTCAGACTTTCTCCTTCAGGATGGCTCAACGGGAGCTGTCGTCGCCGGGCAGATTAACCGCCACGGCTGCTCCAGACTCTTTCAGAGGTTTTATTATTTGAAGCACCTGTTACGGTTTCAAATAGTTTCAGCCCGATAATCCCACAGCGGAGTATCAGCTACGGTGAGAAAATTCTTCTGATGAGCAGGTGATGAATGCAGCAGAGAAAAAGTTTAACCTCCACCTGAACAAACAACTTCAGTCTTTTAGGAGACGTTCAGCGAAACCAGCCATCAGTCAGTCACGAGACAGGAAGTGAGCAATAAATACATGAATGGAGAGATGAAACGTTGAGGTGACCCTTCGGAGGAGCAGGTACGGAAACAAAAACAACCGCCGCCACGTGCTGCACTACGGGGGCTCGTTTCCAGCTTTCACACGAGGACGGGCCACAAACAGGAAACGTCCTGACGTGTGTGTTTACAGATTATTCAGCCTCTCTCATTTACTGAGACCTTTTTTTATCTTCATCTCAACAAACACACAAGAACAATCAAATACTGGAGCACACGTGTGATCATCACCGTCCAACTGAAGGCCAAACGTCAGGGAACGGGACGTTTCTTTCTCAGATTTCAGAGCGAAAAGAGCACGAACCTCCTGCAGACCTGCGAGTCGAACATTTCGACTTTGGGAACTCCAGCAGAGTTCTCAGAGCAGACTTTGGACTTACTGAAGTTGGACACAACGTGCTGCCTCCTCTGTTCAGCCCAAACCAGCTGAGACCACACGGTCTTTAAATCGACACCATCACACACACAACACGGTGTAAACAGGAAGCAGATTGTGTTGTTGCAGAAAAAGAAAATGAAAGACTTGACTTTCCAGCAGCTGTCCCTCCTCTGAGTGACAGACAGACTGGACCAATCAGGACACACTCCAGAGGTCAGATCCACCTAGAAGATTTCTGAGGAGCTGCAGGTCGTTCTTGCTCTTTGTGCCGATTGATATTTTGTGGGAGTTTTCTGAGTTTCTACCAAAAAAAAAAAAAGGTTCCTTTCAACAAACAAGGCGTCATCATCTGCTGACGGCCCGATGATGGCGTCGCTGCGGACGGCGTGATCTCAACATAACGAAGCCCACAAAAAGAGAAAGTATTTAAAGTCATTTTCGAGGCACTGGTAAGAAAACAGTCACTTTTGGTTGACTCTGTTTGTGCTTTGAGGGACGCCTGATTGGCCTTTCGGGGGTTAACGCAGTGATTTGGACAGCGGTACCTTCTCTGCATTACTGAACATCACCAAGGCCGAGTACACAACAAGAAAAGGACAAACAGAACAAACACCAGAACATGTCCCAATATGGAGATGTAACAGAACATCTATACAAAAAATACTCACTAAATAAGGCATTTAACTTTGAATAATACGTAATGAGACTAGGAGAGAAAGAATGTCATATTTGGTGAAAGTTTGGCAAAGAAAAAGAAAAAGAATAATAAATTATAGGTAGCCACAAACCTGTGACAAGGCAACAACTATGTTTTTTTCCCCAACAAGAAATATGACCTGTAAGAACGAGACTGAAATAGAAACACAAGTCCACAACAAAACGTGTGCACAGGCAAGCACGAGACACACGCACCATCTCTCTCATTACACACACACACACACACACACACACACACACACGCACACGCACACGCACACACACACACACACACACACACACACACACACTCTCTCTCTCGCACACAAAAGAAAGCGAAGACAGTACAGAAACAGGCTAACATTCACAAAAAAGACTTTGTGCAAAAATAATGTTTTCATGTGGACAACCGAAGAAGTGAAGACCAACGTCATGAACAGAAACATTTGACATATTCCCCCAAAATACAGACCCTGTTGTGAAAAGACTGAATAGAACCAGCGACTTGCATCCATTTAATGTACAGTACAGTCTGTCTGATACAGAAAACACTGGGACTAACCTCGATGAAAAATCCCCCTCACATATGTCAAGTATTTTTTTTTTCCCACGGGAGAAACAACAACAACAAAAAAAAAAAAAAAAGGCAAAAGAAATAAATGGTGCATAAAAAACAGCAATATACAGCCATAGATTTACATATTTAGAAACTCTTAGTATGAACTGATCAGAGGGGAAAGAAAGCAGACTCAGTGATTCACACCACTCATCTCTCCTCTTCCTGTCTCATCTGTTCTTCACGCCGCATAAAAAAACGAAATAACAGACTTTTTCCTGTCGCTGGACAGATCCGACACTGAGGAGCAGTGAGAGGACGACGGGTCAGACAAACAAAACGCGATGATGCAGGTCATGATTGAAACTGTTGACAGCCACCTTCTCGTCAGGAGTAAGATTAGGGCTTCGTTCTCATCACAATAATTAAAAATGAGACTATAATATTGTCTCCTGCCGTCTTTCCACTCCAGCATACAATCAATTCTGCCTCCTGTCGCCCCCTGGTGGCCTCACTGAGCTACTTCCTGTCTTCTGATTCGACCTAAACTCTTCAGGGACATCCTGTCAAAGTGACTCTGTGTCTGATTTTAAAATCTCAACATGATCCAAAAGGAATTAATCTCATGAAATGAAATGAAGTGAGCTTCACTCAACATTTCCTGTTTTTTGATTTTCTTAGTTTGTTTGTTTTACCTCCAAAGTTCCTCTTTAAAAGAGATTATAGCAGCAATGGGATGGCATTGATCATCTCAGCCAAAATAAAATATCTGAATGACACTCTACAGTGTTCAGGACGGGCAGATGGCGATGCTGTACCTTCAAATTAAGATACAGCATCATGTCGTGGATTTAACGTCACTTTTATCGTGACTTTGATTTGGCCTACTAGTCCAGTGGTTCCCAACCATCATCGTAAAAAATAAAAACAGTTAAGGCTTTTAAATGTTTTAAAAGTAACAATAAAATAATTTGAAATGGGGGGGAGGCAGATTTAAAGGGTTAAAAAAGCCAGAAGAGCCGCTGATTCATCTTCTCTCCGTCAAACAACCGTCCTGATTGTTGAGTTTTCGGCGATCCGGCGGTCACATTAAGATTTAGTAGGAAATGAGGTGGTAAATGTTGGGAACCACGGACTCATCGACAGCCACCATCATTATTTTAGAGGGAAAGAACAATGAAAACTGTTTGTTCTCACTGAGGCCACCACTGTAGTTTGTCCATCTGTTTCCCTCAGCGTCAGCGGAAAAGGTTTAGTGTCGTGGACATCCGGGAATGCTGGTTCAGGCTCTTCCAGATTCATCTAAGCTGCAGATTTTTGAACATTGCACAAAAATAACAAAAAGAAAAGAAACTTCTAAAAGTAACAGGTGTCCTCGACAAAAACAGACCATCGGGGATCATTCTGAGCTCGATGTTACCGACAAAGCTGCTTCCTGTCTGCAGTGTGTGTGTGTGTGTGTCCCTCCCGACTCGATGCAGAATGAAAGGGGGATAATACACAGAAGATCATCTCTTACACTAGTTTGTATACAAGGAGGGAGTGGAGGGGGGGTTGGTGGTGGTGGGGGGGTCTTGGTATATAAACATGACCAAGTTGAATATAATCGTCATTGTTATTATAAGTCATCGTCATAATAAAAGTCTTTACATGGACATTGACTGACAGACACAGCACAAACTTTACATGTTGCTCAGCAGAGAAAAAGAGCAACAGAAGAGACGGAGGACAAAAAGGGCGCCGTCTGTCTCCGCCCTCTACGCCTCCTGTCCCTCCGCCTGTCTCTGCTCCTCAGTTTCCTGCTTCTCCTCCTCCTCCGTGGTGTCTCCTCCCGTCTCCTCGGCGGCTGCTCCCTCAGGGTGCTGATGGGAGTCTGGTTCTTGGGGCTCTGAGGGCCCCCCTCCCTGCCCAGTCTGGGGCTCTTCGGTTGGGGGTGGACCTGGGGGCTCCGGGGCCGAGGTAGAGGGGGCGGAGGGAGATGAGGAGGAGGCCGGGTGGGGGGTCGCGCCGGCCTTAACTGTACTTTCCCTCTCCTCTGCTTCCCCCGCCGCCGCCTTCTCCTCGTCTCGCTCGCCCTCCTCCCTCCCTCTCTTCCTCCTCCTCTTTGGGCTTCCCGGGGAACCGTCCAACGCTCCGGGCGGCATGGCGGGCAGTGCCATGATGCCGCCATGCGGCAAGAACATGTGCGGGTACAGCAGGCCGTGGGACATGCCCGGGATCAGGAAGGGATTGAAGGTAAGATGGCTGCCGGCGCTGGCTCCGAGGTGGGCAGAGCTGAGATGTGCCCTGCTGGTGGAGGTGATGATGGCCGCCGCCTCCACCCCTCCAGGCCTTTTGTTGGATTCCGTGGCTCCTTTCTCCTCCCGGCTCTCCTCTTCACCACCAGCAGCGGAAGGTGTGGCGGCGTCTTTCTCAGCAGGCGTCGTCGACGAGGGGCTGACGGCCTCGGACGTCGAGGGGGCGGTTGTGGTGGTGACCTTCGGAGCCGACAGTGAGGAAGAAGACGAGGTTGACGAGGTGGAGCTCGGGTGAGGAGGTGGCGGCGGAGGCGGCGTGTGCGCCATCATTGTGCCAACGCTGAACAAGGCGTGTTGTGGGATCGCAGCCCCGTGTGGGTGTGGGATGCCGTGAAGCATCATGGGTAACATACTCAACCCGTTCTTGGCGTCTTCTGCCGACGTCCCAGCTCCTCCTGCCTGGATGGCTGCAGGGAAACCGTGAGGGAATCCAGCCGCCATGATCCCAGAGATGGGAATTCCAGGAATACCGCCACGGAGGTTCTGCATGGCCACCATGGAGTCCACGCTGCCGATTAAACCGCCATTCATGAAGAGTGGGGGGCCGAGGCCCGGCGAGGACGAATCAGAGACCGACAACAGGGGTTTGGGCATCTCGCTGCGAGGCCGACGCCCACGGCGCCGAGAGCCTGGGTCTCTGTTGACGGGTTCGGTCAGGATCCGAGAGAACTTCCCCTCAGGAAGAAAACCCTGCAGGTCAGAGTCACGACAGTCAGACACGACAGAGTACGGCAAGAAAACGACACAGAAACAAAATTCAGCCCACGAGTCTCCTGGAGGGAGGTTCAACAACGGGGAACAAAAAGAATTTCAATATTTGTAGGTCAAGATTTATTTTGAAAGCTGCTGATGAGGATTCCTCAAACATGACTTTATTCTGAAAGGATATACTTTGAGAATAAAGATTTAAATAAATGGGAACAGTTTCCGTTGATAGAAAATTGGTTCTGCAGAATCGTGTGTCTTTGATTTGTGTCGTATTTATTTTTGTCTCTTTAATATCTTATTTCTGTTGATGTGCCTGATATCCTGATTTTATAAACGTTTACAGCGATTTTGTGTATTTTATTTCATGCTTTTGTCCATTTGATAATACAAAACAAGCCAAAGTTGGAGTGTTTCATACTCACAGAGTGTTTCACCACATCAGCCCAGTCTGGAGCTACAAAATACTCTGAGTTGGCGTCCAGCCACCTGGAGAGCTCCTTTATGGCCGGAGCCATGGCGCCACCAAGCTGCGAGGAGGAGAACCGACACAATGACTCACTGAACTCTCCTGCTTCCTTTTGTTTGGTTAGAGGACAACGGCAAAAGACAACACACAGATTCTGTCAGAACGATACGGATGTGAATGTGCTGTGTGTGTTTTCTACCCTGCGTCCGGTGCCTCGGTGCACGACAGGAACTCTCTCCTCCCCCGTCAAAGAGTTGATGTCCAGCTTAGTCGGGTCTTTGCAGCGATGTCTCCTCTGCTTGGGACGTTCCACGAAGCCGTGCAACAGACCGGCTCCAGACTGCGTGAGGTTGGGAGGAGAAAAAGAGTCATTAACCAGGATACAAACCTAAAAGCCAGAGAAGCTCGGAGACCGACTGCTGTCCGACTCACGTGGGCGAAGGCAGGAAGGTCCATGCTGTAACTCGGGTTCTGCCTCAGCCACTCGATCAGGCCTTTGCTCGCCGCCTCCCTGTCAATGGCCACGATCTCCGGCTGGGGGGGCGTCTGGGTGGGGGTGGGAGTCGAAGAGGAGGATGGCGTGGGCGGCCCGGCGGGTCGCTCTGATGGAGACGGGGAGGGCGAGGAAGTGGAGGAGGAGACGGAGGAGTGGCTGATCACCTCCACCCGGCCCTGCAGGAGGACAGACACACACACAGTTTTAAGGATGAGAAGTCGTGAGCAGGAAAAAGGACTTTCCTCCCAAATCCAAAGTTTTGTATTGAACTTGAGGAGTTTTTTCCGTCCATGCAGCTTCTCTCTTTCACACTGAAGAACATACAAAATGAAAAACTGGCCTTGGAGCGAAGGCGCCTCCTCCCTCTACCCACCTGTGTCTCAGGCAGGTGAAGTCCTCGGCTCTTGGTGAACTCAGAGTACAGAGCCTCCACGTTTCTCCTCCTCCCTCTCCTCCTCCTCAGTGAGTCATCTCCCCTCAGGCTCCCGTTAACTATCTGCCCTGTTACAGGATGGATGAGCCCGGCCTGCAGTATCCCGGCCATGTCGATGCCCACAGAGCCAGGTAAGGGAGCTGTGATGGGGGGCGGTGGCGGGAGCTTATGACCGCCGCCAGGACCAGCACCGTGGTGGCCGATTCCCGGTGCAACCACCGCTTCGCCTGCCGCCGCTCCACTTGTGGTGCTTATTTCTGCAGAGGACTTGGTTAGATCGATGGCTGTTTCTTGCCAGCCGTTGATCAACATGGATCCCGTGCGGTGGGAGGGCGGGGCCACCACCGGGCCCTTGTCACCACTAGAGCTCGTGGTGGTGGCAGTGTGGCATGGCGATGCCGATTTTCCAGCTAAAACTTTGGCGGCTGCCGCAGCAGCAGCAGCAGCTTCGTAGTCGAACGACCTCCGACCTCCTGTGCGTTTGAGCTCTGGGAGGAAGGGAGGAGCCACGAGCCTCTCCTGTAAGAGAGGCAAGGAGGTGAGGCGCCAGGCTCCGCGCCCGCATGCACCGCCCCGCGGCATGTACTGTCAGGGTGGACAGGGTGGGTGAGGGGTGAGACAAGGATGGGAGAGAGATGATGGCTTTGTTAAACATACATATGGACTGAGACACAACACAGTGGCGGCTGTCAACCAGACCTGGGCAAAACCATGAACACCTCAACACATTAAAAAGGGTCATGACCTCTTCGTTCTGACGCGTCTTCACCTGGGGGATAAAGTTTGTTACTTCTCCAATGACCCCTCTGCTCCCTGGTTTATAGCTTGGCCCTCCAACACTTAATAGTTAAATAAAACTCATGATTCTGTCTCTTCTATAATGAGGAGAGAATAAATAAAATGTTTTAGAATCAGTGTGAAGTTTTAGACATTGTTAACCTGTTCAGGCTAAGGTTAACGTATTTGTGTAATATTAGCTTGTTTGGTTTGCTTGAGGTCATATTAAATCATTCAGATTATCTAGGTTAGCTAACGTTTAGCTCTTTTAGCCTCACACTGGTGCATTAGCAACATTAGCAGGTTACAGTGAAAACGCTGACTCTTTGACGCCTTGAGAGTTTATTCGTCACCAAGACGTTATTAACATGATTAGCCATTTGAGCTGGACACCACTTGTATGAGCCATGGCATGAGACGGATAAATGAGGACGGATGATACATCGATATGCACCACAGAGGGAAGTCCTTCCTCAGGTCGCAGGTTCTCACCTTAGGTAGTCTTGTGAGGGGGGGCGGGATGGGGAAGCCCAGTCCGGGGTTTGCCTGCTGGACTCTGGTTTGGCCCGGGACGGAGCTGGCGGCCGTGGTGGGGAGGAATCCTGCCCGGTGGTGGTGCTGAGCTAAACTGTTAGCCAGGCAGGAGTTAGCAGTCAGCGAACTGGGCGAGTCGTGCTGCTCGCTCGGCCAAGGCCACTTCCCCTTCAGGATGGCGTGACAGATGCTGTCCAGGCGGTTGATGATCACCCGATCCTACAGAGAGAGGGGGGGGTTCCATCAACAAAGAACTGAGCTCATTACACACAGACATCAAAAGGACGAAGCTGGTGTGGTTAATTAAGGACACGACACGGTACCTTGGGCCATTCAGAGAAGGAGTAAAGGGCTTTCTCCTGCAGGAGCTGAGCGATGGTCGGCTCCCTGCTGTCATGGAGACTGTCGGGAATCTCACACATGGAAACGGGAGCGGCAAACCTGGGGCTTCCTGCGTAACCTTCTGCCACCGGGACTATAATGGAGGCAGAGGACAGGTTTGAGCTGTTAAACCTCTCCTTCAGAAACTTCATTTCTCACAGATGTATTTCATTTCATCCCCGCAGACATCAGCTCCACTCTACACTGAAAACTGGTCAGGTTGATGGAAAATAGATTGAGAAAATTTTACTGTTTTAAGTCATTTGTTGAATATAAATCAAATCATCAAATGTGCACTTTCCTCCGATGTTTGGTCCCTGATAACTCATCTGGCACTTTCTTGATTGATATATGTGTTATTTTACGGATCAATGAGAGATTTGATGGTTAGTCTTTTTGTTTGTCATTAACCTGAGTCCTACCTGGTGTACTCGGCCTCTCCTCCTTCACTTGGCCCTTCACCACCAGGCCGTCGGACGTGTCCACCAGCCCGTCTGCCTGCTCTAGTTTCGGGGTCAGGACTGTGCTGTCGGCCTCCAGCAGCCCCTGTTTCATCTCAGCTTTGACCTCAGGCAGAGCGCTGAACTCCAGGTCCTCCGGCTTGGCCTCGGGTTTGATCTCAGAGCTGTCCGGGTAGGCTGCGAACTCCAGACTCTCCGGCTTGGCTTCCGGCTTGATGGCGGACGTGTCGGGAAAAGCTGTGAACCTTAAATCTTCCGGCTTGGTCTCGCTCTTCAGCTTCACGCCGTCTGGATAAGCAGCAAACCCGAGTGATATCGGTTTGGCCTCATGTTTGATTTCTACGCCGTCGGAGAAGGCTGCGAACTGGAGCACCTCGGGTTTACTGTCTAAGCTCTCAGGCTTCATGGAAGTGCTTAGATCTTCAGGTTTGGTATCCAGCAGTTCCCGTTTGACTGGATAGTCCAACTGCTCAGGTTTGGTCACCAAGTCCTCAGATTTCATGGGGTAAACGATAAATTTTGTGTGTTTGACTTCGGAGCTGTTGGGGTAGATGGGCAACACGTCCTCAACGATCTCAGTCTTTGTCTCCTCAACCTTGATTGGCAACTCCAGTTGTGCCGGTTTCTTCTCGCTACTGTCGTCCGGTAAAGGAGAAAATTTAAGAGTGTGCAATTTTGTGTCAGCGCTGTTTTCGTTTCGATCGAGCAGATTGTCTTTGTTACAGTCTTCAGGCGTACCGTCGTAGTTTTCCTGATCCATGGAGACTTCAGTTTTGACTCCATCTTTCATCACAGGTGTCTCCTCAGACCTCGACTCCACTGTAGGAGACGGCAGGGAAGCCGAGGCGTTGGAGGGTTTCGTACAATCAGAGTAAATGCAGCCCAGCTCCATCTCGCTGGCTTTGGCATCGGTCTGTTTCAACTCATCACAGGTTTGAACCGCTGGAACCTCCATGAGCGCCACGTGATCCATCTGCCCCTCTGAGATCTCATCAACTTGATCTGAAAGCTCCTCATGATCCATCGAACCCTTCTCCCTGGAGATTCCCACAGTTTCCGGCACTCGCAGGAACTCTCCGGACGAGTTTCCCATCAGGGCTCCAGATTCCATAGAACTCTCCATCGTGTCCTCCTCGACCGTCTGGTACAGAATCAACCCGTCCACCTCTTCCCCGGGTTCTTCTATAGACTCAGGACACTGATGCAGCTTCCCCAGGTAAGGATGCACATCAGATTTATCTTCTGTCCCTTCAAAGCTCTCCTGATGGTCTTGAGACAGCTGGTTCGAGACCTCCATCCTCTCGTCCTGCTCCTCCAGACCCGGCTCCGGCTCTAATCCGTCAATCTGGTCCATGTGTAGATTCAGGTCTCCCAAACTCTGGTCAGCGCCTGTGAGTGTAAAACACCAAGGTGTTAAAGTTTAACGCTAGAGAGTTTATTCTATTATAACATCATTAAGGATTTATTAGTGTCGCTGGGTCTGCTGCAGTATGTGGGCTCAGCCTGTGAGACAGGACTCAGGGTTTCAGTTATCAATAGATCAACCAAGAAAGAACTTAACCCTCTCAAACACACCTCGCTCTCTATCCAGTTTCTGATCTCTTTGTTTCTCCATGTTCTGCTCCACCGCCGCTCTCGACAAATCCTCCACGTCGTCTTCTTCCTTGTCGTCAAACTCAAACCCTGCGGCCGCTTCCCGCTCTTCTCCCTCTTCCACAGGATTGGTCAGGCTCTCGCCAACATCGGAGTGGTCCAGCCTATCTTGGGGCTCATGGGCAGTGATGTCAGACAGAGAGAGTGGAGGAGGGGGGACGTAGGGCGGAGGGGGGCTCGCAGACAGGTCGGTTTGATCGGCGCTGGGCTCTTCGCTGACGCCGATGTCCTGCACACGTAAAGCAAAATGTCAGACTCAGATTTACTTGCTGAAGAGGCGTTCTGCCAGAGCGCTGAGCCGTAATTCAAAATCATGGTGGAGCCATTTTTAGCGCCGTCACATCATAGTGATATAATGATGTTGTGAAGACGACGCAACATGCTTTATTTCCCTTTTAATTCAAAACTGAAATCAGGAATTTCACAGTTCTTTCAGCCTTCTTGTCTGTTCCTTGAAAACATTATGATGCAAACGACTTAAAATTACTGTCACCTCGGGGCTGTGATGACTCAGGAACATTCCTAAACACCTCTGAAATCTCCTCATGCAAGCTGCCACCAGCCGGGCGATAAAAACCCACCTTAAAGAGCATGTAACTGGAAGACAGCGGCTCCACGGGGTCTCCTGCGGACGGGTGGGATGGCGAGGACGAGGGCGGGAGGCCCAAACACTCCTCCAGAGTTCCACCTTCCTCCCCTCCTCGGTCTCCCCCCTGAGCCTCCTCGTCCTCCTCCTCCAGGAAGCCCGGCTCCAGAGCAGAGGGACCCAGGATCGGATCAGACTCGTTGAACATGTGGTGCGCAGGACTGGAGTGGTCTGTGCCGTCCCAGGGAGCCTGCAGGGACGAGCCAAAGACGATGACACACACGAACAGAAAGGTGACACTGTTATGAACTCTGAGGATAATCTGATAATTAAACTGACAAAAATGGATCTGATTATTTTTAAAAACTGGATGAAGCCGCTTCTTCATTTTTAATTTTCATGCTGTTTTTGGAAAAAAAACCAAAAAACATCATTAAAAAGAATTCCAGGACGTGATATCATCTGATTTAGCAAACCTGTAACTGGTCCAGCTCCACTGAAGGCGCCATCAGTCCGGTTTCCTCTGATGAGCCCTGCTCGCCAACAAGCACGTCACTCCTCAGTTTTGAATCCAGGTCGGTTCCCCCGACGCCGTATGAGTTGAGCATGCTTTGACCTCCTGCGGCCGAGTTGAAGGGGAAACCGTTGAGGGCGTCTTTGGAACCCTTCCCACCATGTAAAGCCTCTGCAGACATGGCGTCGTGCTGCAGAGAGCTCAGCTCCAAAGTCTCATCCAGAGGAGGACAGTCGAGGAAATCTCCCCGAGACCCGGGCACTATTCCTAGGCTGGGTGAGGCCGAGTCGTGGGCATCCAGCGGCGGAGGGTGGAGGTGGGGGTGAGAGGAGGAGGAGGAGGAGGAGGAAGGAGAAGGAGCTGATGGCGGCACAGTGTGATGCTGGTGATGATGCTGGTGGTGATGGGAGGACTGGTGGGGGTACTCAGGAGGCTGGGGGGAGTGATGACCGAGTCCCGAATCGTACAGACAGCAGTGAGGATGAGGAAGCTGAGGGTGAGACGAGGAAGACGAAGAAGACGAGATGCCAGGATGAGTCGCCAAGCCCGGGTGGTGAGGGTGGTGGTGGCTCTGAGGATGGATGTGAGACGGCTGCCCCCTGACGTAGTTCCTGTGAGCCTCCAGGAAGGTCAGCTGCGGGTCGTTGAGGATGTAGAAGTCGGTGCGGCTCAAGCCGTGGCGCGCCGCCCCGATCAGGAGGTCGCGGTCGTGTTTGCCGGTCTCCCACCAGACCGGGAGGTAGAGGGAGGGGCGGCACAGCTGGAGGCGGGCCGAGAGTAACGGATGACGGAGAACCTGGAGGAGGGAAGAGGAAACAGAAGAGGGACAAACATTTGCCACAAAAACTTAAGTGTTTACAAGTGAAACGAAAATTTCATTAAAGACAATTAACTGCAGTTTCACCGTCAAAACAAAAAAAGCTGAGATTATATGAGCCGCGTTCAGTATATGACAGTAATTTATACAGAGCTGCAGATAATAACAAGTCTGTCAGCTCTGATATGAACGAACACAATTGTCTTTATTTAGAACACAATGCTGCCGACTGTTGTGTGTTTATTCTTCTGCATCCTGCCCATAAACCTGGACCTGGTTCTGGGTCTGTTTAAAGTCAAGTCAATCCTCAAGGCTCTTACAAACTTCATCCTATTTAATGACCATCAGGGGGTGACGCCACTGTAAAAATAAGTCAGATTCTATTGAAGTCTATGGGAAAATGTTACTAAATCCAGTCGGCTGGTTACGGACTAAATGTTGAGTGCTTTAGCCTGAAGTCATTTACATGGTGGTGAAAGTGAGACGTATGAAGTCAGCAGCACTGCCTGTTTACACAAAGCAACAAAAATCACCTGATGATTTTTAAACATTTGTTTCTCCTCTTTGATTCATGACAATGAGCCTCATCGATCAAATGCAGAAGAAAATTCAATACAGATGAATTTCATTTGAGCAGCCACGAGAGCGCACACAGCTCCACACTGTGCTTTGGGAGGGAAACTTTGAAGTCAGGTCTCTGATTTTGAGTCGCAGCAGCGAAAACGAGCGTCGTGATGAAGCTTTCATCCTTCAAAGAGCTCACCTGCTCTCTGATCTTGCGCAGCAGCTCGATGCGGTACAGAGTCCGGGCGGCTCGCTCCTCCGTCAGGGGCTCCACCAGCACGGCGGGATCCACCAGACCTGGGAAGACAACAATGGAGGGGGGGGGGGGGGGGGACATCAGCATTACCACTGAGTCTGTGAGAGATAAAAGCAGGACGACAAGAGTCAGTTTAGGTGTTTATGGGATGAGTTTGTAATTCATCCCACATTTCAAGTAAGCGGAGCTTAAGGCCTGATCCAGGCTTTTCAATCAGGAAGCAAAGTAGATGAACATCAGGCAGTTTAACTAAATATGAATCAAATCAGAAGAACTGAATGAGTTAATGACACGTCAGGGAGAACTTTAATGTTAATGTACTGAAGTCTGAATGATGAGGAGGCGCATCAGGACACCTCCACGACAACAGCCATTAGTAAAGGATGCAGGGCTGGACTTTACGGTTTTAACTGTTAAATTTGTTTTTCTGTAATAAAACCAGGCGACAGTGTCTGTAAAATAAAAGCAGCTGCTCTGAGAAACATTTAAACCGCTTCATGAGGGTGAATTCAATCAGCTCTGTCTCTCCAGGTGATAAATCCAGTCCAGATTCAGGACCAGCTCTCGTGTCTCATGGACCGATACCTTCTTCCTTCCTTGGAGGCAGCTTGCAGGCCGTCCTGCACATGTTGACGAAGGAGTTGAAATATCTCTCCAAACTCTCATCGGTCTTCCTCTCCAGTCGAGCCAGCGCTCTGAACTGGGACCAGTCGAAGGTTTTCCTCTCGGGGTCGTACACCACGCCAAAGGACGACACAGTGCGGTAGAAGTCTGCCTGCTCTCGACGAGTCCACCTGAGAAACAACGCGGGAGGTGACAACTAGAATCTGCTGAAATATAAACTCAGATGTTTGCAGCTTCCGAGATTCTTCCTGATTTTAAACTCAGCTGACGCTGCTAACATGTTTACCTTCTCTGCCACTCCAGAAAAAGGGGATCCGGCTCTGTGGCGACCACCGGACATCTCCTAAGCTCTTCGCCCAGCTGCCACGCCAGCGGCCCGCCGGCGTGATGACTGTGGGAGGTGCCGGTTCCTCCCATCCCCATGCCAACGAGGCCGTCATGAAGCATGAAGTCGGGTCTGAGCAGCGGTTCGCGGCGCAGCGTGAACCGCTGGTAGGCGGTGATGAGTCGTCGTAAACGTGCTGTCAGGGCGGGGCCGGTGGGCCAGAGGGGGCGTGCCTGGACCACATGCAGAGCCGCTACACCCGTCCCCGTTCCCGCTGTCGTCGTGGTGACCAAAGTCCCATCCTGGCCGCACAAGTCACCTGACATCTGGGAGTCTGTGAGGAGAGAGATGACTCTGAGCTGATGTCAACAAGCTCAATTAAAATTAGATGGGACAGAAAAATTTAAGTGTCATTTCGTCCGGATCAGTGAGATTCCAACGATAAAAGAGAATTCATGAGCTGGAAATCACCACAACTAAATCAATCTAAGCAGCTCTTCTACCTGTATGCTCCGAGGTTGTAAGTTTTAATTACCCATCACTGAAAATGCTAATTTACACTGCAGATTTCCATAAATGTCCCAACCAACTGCATGTGTTGAATGTAAAAATTCAATACATATACATATTTATTTATAATTATTATTATTATCATCATTATTAGAAGTGTTAGAAGTTAAGAAGTGAAGGTCCTCCTTTGGCAGCAGAGGCTTTTACATGGATCTGAGTGTGTTCACCGTCTCGTTCTCCAGAGAGCACTTCAGTAACGAGTTGTTCAGTAAATAATTTTCTCCTGATACTTCATCCACTGAAGGTGGAAAACAGAGAGACGTCGTCCAGCTGAGAGAAACATCATCATGAAAGTGAAACATGGAGATGGGCTGGGACTGTCTGTTTCATCGGGAGGTTTACTGCCGTGCGTCTCACCTGGGCCAGTACTGTCCGGTTTGTCTGACGTGTCTGTGCTGGAGCAGGTTTCCTCTCCCTGACAATTAAACAAAAAAGAAAATTAAACAGCAACACAAACTACAGAAGCTCTGAGGCACGAGTGATTTATTATTTCTATTTATTTTACGACGGACCGGTCACTCCCTCCGTATCTTAAGTCAACATCACATTATGATCTGGAATAGACATATATTTAAATCTAATGATGTAAAAATACAAGAATGAGTCTCTTCATCTCCAGAGACTGAAGTAAATGAAGGTGAGGGGACAGAGTCTTTAACACATTAAGTGTCTTTAAATACTAATGTGGCAACTCGGGGACCTTCCTCTTCACCTTGCTGCTCTCGTCTCGATCCTCGCCGGCATCAGCTTTGTTCTCGCTGTCGTCTTTCACCTCCTCCGTTTTGCACACGCTGATAAAAAAAAGACAACGAACAAGACGGGAAAGTCTTTAACGACTGAGACAGTGACCTCATCCCACATGGCTGGGGTCTGGGGACCGAGGGCCACGCTCACAGTCCCCGACCTGACAGATAAAACATGAATATGGCACATCAGAACATCATCAGATCAGACTGTGTGAAAACTCAAAGTACAACAATCAGCTGATCGTGTGTTCACCTGAACCAACAAAAGAGTCACCAGAGAGAAAGGCTGAAGGATCAAAATGCACTTCATTAATGAAATTAACAAGCTGAGTCAGGACAACCCTCAGTCCGTGAGCTGCTGCTCTGGTTGGTAATTTGTCTGTCAGCCATCTTGGTTGATTGAAACCAGAAGGAAGGAGGTGGAGCTAACTTCAGTACAGTCTGACAATCAGCCCATCTGCAGCCACTTCTGGAAGGTCCTTCCAAATCTCTCCAAAACTTTTAAGAACTGTGATGAAGGTAAATCCTTTGGTTTAGCTGTTCACACGCTTCAACAGGAAACAAAGTGAGCGATAGCTTCACTTCCCTTCAGGAAGTGGATCACAGCTTCCTGCTCGTCTTCAGGGCTCTGCCGTCAGCCGAGGGAGCGTCCCGAGAAAACACCTCCTCCTCCTCTTCCTCTTTTTATTCTTCTGGCTTTTGTCAGCGCAGCAACTTGAGTCTGTCGTCCCAGCTGTGTGTGATAATCCAGCTGCAGCTGTCAGCCATCTTTAAACCTCTGTCTTTATATTTCTCTGTTTAATCTGGTCCTTCACACTCTGAATGTAAAGCAGGTGTGTGGGCGGGGGGGGGTGTTTTTCACAACAGCGTTGACAGCGGCTGTAAATGCTATTAGAGAGACGACGCAGCAGGGAAGATCAAGGCGACATCCCGGGGTTGGATTGTTGCCATCTGGGGAGACATTAAGGGACTAGAGCCCGCCTCCTCCTCCAAATGGTTTCTCCTGGTTTCAAAAACCAAGATGGTCGACATTACGGGACAGAGTGGAGCCGTCAAAACAAAAGTTCAGAAATCAATCAATGTCATGTGTATTCATTCTGTGAAAATCAATTATTCCCCATTTTGGCTGGAGAACCTCAGAATCCTCAGGAACCCCTTAAGACCTGTTTGAATCTAATGTGATATCCCAGCATGCCTCTGTCCCACCACGTTCTTACACCCTGTGTACCGGTGCATGTACACGTGCATGTGCACGTGCATGCGTCTCACCTGTCAGCTATGTCTGAGGCGGTTTCCCCCCCTCCCTGTTCAGCAGACAGCGCAGTGACATCAGGCATCCCCACCCGCTCCAGGAAACACAGCTCTGCATCCGCACGCATGGCGTTGTACCGCTCATATCCTGTCCGAGGACACACACATTAACAAGGCCTATCAGTCGAACAGTCGTCCTGCGAACACAAACCTGAAAGATTGTTGACGGATGTTTAAAACCGTCCCTTCATCTAAATCTTCTTGACAGACTCTTGAAGGGAAACTGCTGAAGTCGAGATTTAATATTCAACCAAATCCTCTTGAAACCAGCAGGTGGAGAACCTTTTCATGTGTAAACAAAACCAGAAGAAAAATCTTTGACATCCTCACCGTGTTTGTGGACTCCTATGAGAAGAGACTTGTCAGCATCAGCATCCCACCATGACGCCGGGATCTCTATGTAGTCAATGTCTGGGAGCGACACCTCCAGTTTACTGTCAAAGCGCACACACACACACACACACACACACAAACAGCCTGTCAGTGTCACGTCAGGACGCTGCAGCTCACTGACAGCAGAAAAGTAAACATTCAGCTGCTCCATCAGATCCGCCTCATGTAAACCGCCGTTAGTTCGGCTCCTGCCACATTTGAAATCAAACAAGACTTATGTCGTCCTGAGCTGAGAATGAGGCCACGCCCCCTCTGCAGGTTAGAGTTAAACCACCGGTGCTCCCCTGGTCTATAAATGTCTTTCCCTGTCCAACCGCAGACCAGGTCCAGGTCCTGGCCCACCTGGTTGTCTCGTCTGCTATCATTAGCTGGCCTAATGGAGACAGAATGTTTGTTGTTGTCAGCTGATCCATGAAGTGAAACAGGTAGAAGGAGCTCCTCACCTGGCAGGTATCCCCTCCAGAGCCTGATTGGCAGCCTCACCCAACACCTCCACCTTCAGGTAGTAGAGCATCCTCACCCTCAGCAGCACCCTGAGGACAGAGCCAGAGGACAGGCTTTCTGAGGACCACCTTTTCAAAACGCCACGTCTCTGACCCACAAACACACAACAACTGACCTGTCCTGTTGACGGTTAAAGGTTCTTTCTACGGTCTGTTATTGTGCAGCTCAGTACATTCACTTCTGAAACATTCTATTTAATCAGCCCAACAATTGGAAGAACCTGTTGGTCTAAGACAAACACCCGAGGAAATCAAACTGAACCAGCTGAGGTGGAGGGAGCGAGTTGCAGGACCCGAGGTTCGGAAAGAGTCGGGGCAGAGACATGCACCCAGTTATCTCTTCACACCACATCAGTAACACACAAACGCAACACACATATCAGAACACTGTCCAGATGTCAGTGAACGCACCACAGCACTCAGTCATAATGAGTTTAAGCCTCCTGGTCTTCAGGCAGACATTCAGCTCAATTGTTGATTTGATGTAGAAAATAACACGCCGCTCTGACAGTTAAACAGCAGATCTTAAATCTGGTCTGGACTGTCCAGTGGACAGAGCAGACGGCAGTAAACTGACTTGTTGCAGTGCTGTTTCAGGTGCTTCTTGTAGCTCTCATCTTGCAGAACCACCTCGGGGTTACAGGTGGCCAGCCAGTCAGCGTTCTTCACTTCAGGAACGTTTAACTGGTTCTTCAGCTTCTTCCCTTTCCGACCTCGAGGAACCGGAGCTGATAAACCTGAGAGGGAGAGAGCGGGGGAAAAAAAAAAAACAAAAAAACAATGAAACGCTTCTACAGAGCTTCTTTCTCCTGGACAAATTTTCTTAATGCACATCGTGACCTACACTCACATGTTTATACATTAATTACAAAGACGTTTTAGTATTTGTTTTCATGTATATTTGTAGCATAATGATATTACTATTATTTTTTATTTTATATTATCATTATATTGATATATTACTATCATAAATGAAACTGAGGAGCTTCAGTGACATTATGGCTCATTATTCTTCAGACATAAGGGAACACACAGACCCAGAGCAGAAATGATTTTTTAGTACACATATATCACATATACAAAGTCACAATATGATTTTAGGGCACACTGTTCAGCTGTATATACAATTATGTTGTGTTTTATGTTTCAGACATCAGCCCAGCTGCTGGAAACTATTTCCTGGCTGCACCACTTTCTTTCTCTCCATTGTGAGTATGATGCAGCATCTGCTGCTGAGGCGGTGGCTAACATTTGTTTAATGGTGAAATGCTGACCGGAGTGATTAAGCAGCGCCTGGTCCTGGCCTTCCTTTGTGGGGCTAATCAGGTCCCAGATGAAGCTCTTGATCTTGTCGTCACCTTTATAGTGTCTCAGGCAGTAAACCAGCAGAGCCCTGCACAACCACAACAACAAAAAAACAGAGGCCATGTCTTTTCAACCTGCTTCCTGTGCAGACAACTGCAGCTGCATCAGACTCCGCAGCCCGGTGACCTGCTTTTTCTTTTTACTGTAAATTATTGTGTATATTTTTGACTTTTAATGGAGAAAACAAAGATTTCCTCTGCTCACCTGCAGATCACCTCCATATCTCTCTCTGCCAGGTGCCATTTAAAGCGACCGTGGTTCAGGATGTCCTTCCAGCGACCCCAGCTGGGGAGACAAGGGCCCAAAGAATGAAGGAAACAAAGAACTCACAAAAAAACTGAAATACATACATATGAGTGTATGTAAATTTTTTATGGCTGAAAACAAATGTGATCACACAGTTCATTTCCTTCACCTCAAACCGCAAAATAAATTAGCTGTGATGTTTGTTTTCATTTACGTTCACACTTGAGCTTGAAGGAAACAAACTTATTTAGAGCTCTCAGAGTTTTTCTTTGGCAGATTTTTATTTGACTTCATTGGGAACATGTAGGGTTAGGCCCCAAAGCCCCAAAAATGCGTGTTTACGGCAGTGCTCACAGAGCGGAGGGTCAGTCTTTGTTAATAATGTCTGACAGTTCAGGACCTGTCAGCTGTGAGATCACGTGATCACATATAACAGCAAACAACAGGAGCCTGTGACTTATTCTGACGTGTCTCTGTCGTACCCAAAGATCAGCAGATTCTTCTCCACCCGGAAGCACTCGGCGCGGAGGTACCGGCGAGTGCGGTCACCCAGACGACGGGTACGACACGGCCGCTCCTCCGAGTCGCTGTCCAGCTCTGAGAACTCCATCAGCTCATCGTCCTCAAAGGAATTATAATGACGGGTCTGTTTCCGCACACGAGGTGTGTCAATCACCAGAGACTCCTGAGACGGGGAGCAAGACAGAGACCAGGTCAGGAACCACACAATAACACACACCAGATAACAGACACACACTATGAAGACAGGAGCTGATCGGCAAAACATCTTCATTCAATAAGGAAGCTCATTAAGGTGGTGAAGAGAGAAAAGTAGGAGGAGAGCAGTGGAGGACGGTTTGATTCCCTTCTCTCATCCTTTGATTTCTCTTTTCTCTCTCTAGTAGTTCTGTTTATCGTCTCCTCCCTCATCTCGTTTCTCCTTTTTCTCTCCTCGCTCTTTCAAACCTTTTCTCTTTAATTTTTTCCTAAACTCTCCCCCCTCTCTGTCTGTTACCTTCTCAGACTTCGAGTCGATCTCCACCTCAGCGATTTTGGCCCATTTCTGCCAGAAGTTTGGGTCGTCCAGAGAAATGTCCGTCCTGTTTCCAGAAGAGATGAAGCTAGCCTGAGGACAGGAATACGGAGACATAAAGGGAGAAACCTCAGATCCTGGTTGACATCCGCTGGCTTTTGACAGAAGTTTGGACTGAAGCTGAACAGCTCTTTGGTTTCAGTATATTTGATGTGGAAGCCAAGTGGTGTCGGTGTTTGCTCCAGGAATCATCCGACATCAACTGTCAGTTTTTTGTTTCTGGTTTTACTGAAAGTTTACTTTGTACCTTGGCAAACGTGGAGCCTTTCCCCTCAGACTGGATGGTGATGGTCTGAGTCCGTCTCTGCAGAATCTGATCGATGTCCTCCTCACAGAACTTGGAGCCCTCGTCCTCTTCGTCCATCAGGGCTCCGTAAGCTCCTTTTTTCAGCAGATCCTCCACCTCCAGCTTGGAGAGCTGCTGCACCTGCCGAGACACAAAGACGCCGGTCAAAAGTCGTCCAGTTCCCAATCTGGATCCGGCTCTCAGACCTGCAGACAGCGACTAGTGACCTCATGTTCCCCTCTCACCCCGTTCAGGCTTCCTTTGCGGTTGATGTCCTGGAGGACGGCCTTGTCCAGTCCCAGCTTCAGACTGGCCTTGTCAAACATTTCCCTCTCGTATGAGTTCCTTGTGATCAGTCTGTAGACTTTTACCGCTTTGCTCTGGCCAATCCGGTGGCAGCGTGCCTGAGCCTGGGACAGAGGGAGGGACGTTAATGTCAAAAGTGTCAATGTGACAGTTTTTTCACACGGTTTTGGGGGGGAAAGCCTCATAAACAAAAAACAAAGAAATACAAGATGCTAACAATGCTAACGGTTCTGATCCTTCTGCTGGTCTCAACAGACTCTTCATCGGACTCTGGCTCTGCCTGTGGCTCATACAATGTCAGCTGCTACCAGGTACAAGCCAGCAACATAAACAGAAAAAAGTCATCGTAACTCTGCCGCTCTAATCCATTTTTTAATATATAATGAGCGAAACATTTAAAGAGACCTCGTGGCTGATTATCTCAGAGTTTGATCTGCTCTAGTGTTTAATCACATCTAACTATCAGATTCACAGGAGGAGGAGTCTTCTCCTGATTCATCTCTCCTGACAAACTCACCTGCAGGTCGTTCTGGGGGTTCCAGTCCGAGTCGAAGATTATGCAGGTGTCGGCTGCCGTCAGGTTGATGCCGAGCCCTCCAGCCCTGGTGCACAGCAGGAAAACGAAGCGATCCGAGTCCGGCTTGCAGAACCTGTCGATGGCAGCCTGCCGCAGGTTCCCTCGCACGCGGCCGTCGATGCGTTCGTACGTGTAGCTGGAGAAAGCCCACAGAGAGAAACGTCAGAGAGTCCCTCCCTCAGAATGTCCCGGCTTTGTTCAACGAATCCCAAATGTTTTCCCTCCCTCTCTCCTCACCGTCTCTGGATGAGGTAGTCCTCCAGGATGTCCAGGCAGCGGACCATCTGGGAGAAGACCAGGACTTTGTGTCCGCCGGCCAGCAGTTTGGGCAGCAGCTTGTCGATCAGCACTAGTTTACCAGCCGCCTGGATCATGGCCTGCAGCTGGAAGTCCGGAGCATCAGGACTGTGGCTCTTCTTGAAGCTTTCCAGAATCTTCTCCTCTGCTCCTGGAAAAAAAAAAACAAGACAGAGGTGAGACTACAGGAAGTGATGGGAAAGAGCTTCATCTATCAGTTTAACCAACAATGACTGATGATAGGAAGATGACCATATTGGTGTCTTACTCCCTGCAGGTTGACAGCTCGAGGCCAAAAACCAGATTCTGATTCTTTGACCTGAATGTAAAACATGTATGTTTTTACAAACAGACATCAAATGTATAATCTAATTCCCTACTGGAGACTCTGGGAGGAAAAAAACATTATTATTTAATGTATTTTATGACCATAGTGAACACTGTTGATAATTATTTATTTCTTCATTGACTGATTTAATAAAGATCATACAACAGCACCGGCCACCGGTGTGGTCTGGAATACAGTACCACATGCCCAGATAATTTCTCATTATAGATGATGTGACACACAGAACTGTGTGTGTGTGTCTGCTCACCTGTGATCAGGTAGGGGTGGTTGCAGCACTTGCGGAGCTCCATCATGGTGTTGATGAGGTTGGGCATGTTGTGTTGGTTCGCTCCTTTGGACAGGAAGGAGAAGTTCTTCTCTAAGATGGCTCTGTAGTACTTCTTCTGAATGTTGGTAAGCTCCACCTGCAGGAACACACGCACACACGTGCGCACACACACACACGTTACACAACACTGCATGTTGTCATATTGGCAACAGAATTACTCCTGAATGGGGTCATGATTTAAATGTGAACTCTGGATTTCGCCACATTAAATGGCCTTCATTTTAATTTCACTTTGAATTTCCTGGTGCTTAAAGAGACGAATAAAGACTTAAGAGTAATGATTCTGATAAAAACAAGAGCCTTGTTAGTGGGGCTTATTATTGAAGCCACGTTTAAGGAACTTCTTCTTAAGGAGCTTCTGTGGAGATGATTTCGTTCAGCCACAGCAGAAGGAAGTGGGATAAAAAGCTTAGAGCTGTTTAAACACAGCAGGAGAGCTGAAAATCACTGTTTGTTCTTCAGCAGCTCTTTTACCTCGATGATGGTCTCCTCTTTCGGTGCCAAGTTCTTCTCCACATCGTCTTTCAGCCTCCGTAACATCATGGGCTTCAAAATGGCCTGAAGCTTCTTCACCTGTTGGACACAAAGGGAGGGAAGTCTGATCACACACACCTGGAGACCCTATGTGAGCACTTCCTAGTTTCAGAGACAAAAACACGGAGCACAGTGTCAGCTTCCTGTAGGTACAGAAGGCCAAAAAAGTATTTAGTCAGCCACTGATTGTGCAAGTTCTCCTACTTAGAAAGATGAGAGGTCTGTAATTTTCATCAAAAGTACACTTCAACTATGAGAGACAAAATGAGAAAAAAAAAAAATCCAGGAAATCACATTGTAGGATTTTTGAAGAATTTATTTGTAAATTATGGTGGAAAATAAGTATTTGGTCACCCACAAATGTTCAACTCAGTACTTTGTAACATAACCTTTGTTGGCAATGAGGTCAAAGGAGGTCAGAGGTCAAAGGTTCTATGGGGTGGAGGTCTGGAGACTGGCTAGGCCACTCCAGGACCTTGAAATGCTTTTTTACAGAGCCACTCCTTCGTTGCCCGAGCAGTGTGTTTGGGATCACTGTCATGCTGGAAGACCCAGCCACGTCCCATCTTCAATGCTCCCCTGATGGAAGGAGGTTTTGGCCCCGTTCATTCTTCCCTTAACACGGATCAGTCGTCCTGTCCCCAGAAAACAGCCCCAGCATGATGTTTCCACCCCCATGCTGAACAGTAGGTATGGTGTTCTTCAGCTGCAACTCAGCATTCTTCTTCCTCCAAACACAACAAGTTGAGTTCAATTTTGGTTTCATCTGACCACGATATTCTCCCAATCCTCCTCTGGATCATACATATGCTCTCTGGCAAACTTCAGACGGGCCTGGACACGCCTGGCACTGCAGGATTTGAGTCGCTCTCAGCGCAGTGTGTTACTGATGGTGGCCTTTGCTACTTTGGGCCCAGCTCGATGCAGGTCATTCATCAGGTCCCTCCGTGTAGTTCTGTGATTTTTGCTCACCGTTCTCACGGGATGAGACCTTAGGTGGAGCCCCAGATCGAGGGAGATTATCAATGGTCTTGTATGTCTTCCACTTTCTTACAATTGCTCCCACGGTTTATTTATTCACACCAACCTGCTTGCCTATTGTAGATTCACTCTTCCCAGCCTGGTGCAGGTCTACAATTTTCTTCCTGGTGTCCTTTGATAGCTCTTTGGTCTTGGCCATGGTTGAGTTTGGAGTCTGACTGTTTGAGGCTGTGGACAGGTGTCTGTTAGCAGACAACCAGTTCAATCAGGTTCCATTAATACAGGTAATGAGGTCATGAGGGGAGGACAGAAGAAGTCACAGGTCAGTGACAGACAGAAATCTTGCTTTTTTGTGAGTGAACAAATACTTATTTTCCACCATAATTTATAAATACATTCTTTAGAAATCCTACAATGTGATTTTTTTCTCATTTTGTCTCTCATAGTTGAAGTTGAAGAAAATTACAGACCTCTCATCTTTCTAAGTAGGAGAACTAAATACTAAATATGACAAAATACTTTTTTTTGCCCTACTGTACTGTACTTTTCACAGTAAAAGCCTTCCGACTGTTTTTAATGTCCATGATCATGGACATTAAAAACAGTCCAAAAATCTTCTCTGTTTCCGGGTCATGGGGGGTTCTGGAGCCAATCCCAGCTCACTCTGGGCGAGGGGCAGGGTCAGCCTGGACAGACCAACAACCACTCAGACCTACGGACAGTTTAGAGTCACCAATGAACCCAAACAGGATGTCTGTGGAGGCCCCAGGCCGGGAACCAGACCAGGACCTCCTTGTTGTGGGGAGCGGAGCTAATTAAAAAATTCTGTCTTTGTAATTTCACACTTGCCACCTACATTATCCACAAACAGTGCAGTTGGAGCTGTCAAGCTGCAGACATCTGATAAATTCACTTCTTTAATTCAGACAGATTTATTTTCTTCTTTCTCTCTTCCGACGTGACGCTAACTCCAGTGACATCACCAGAGGCCGGTCACCTGGACTCACCTGTTCATCTGTTTTCAGGTCTCCAAACTCCTCCAGGAAGCTGCTCTCTGAAGGAAACTGCTGTGGCTCCAGGAAGTTAAGCAGACTGAACAACTCCTCCACCGAGTTCTGCAGAGGCGTCCCGGTCAGCAGAACCTTGTGTTCCTGTTGGAAACACACACAGGAAGTTCTCAACAAAACGAGACATCTTCAGACAGACACCTGAGATGAACAACAGTGAAGAAAAATTTATCTCATCACTCAGGCTTGTTTTTTTTTTATGTGTAAAGTGAAAATGTGCTTAAATGTCACAGACAATTTAACATTTGAATGCAACATCTGTCCCAAAGCTGCGATGTCCAACACAAAGACACACACAGACTGACCAGGTTCATGAGCTTCAGCCCCTCCAGCAGTTTGCAGTTCCTGTTCTTCAGCCGATGTGCCTCGTCGATCACCACACAGCGCCAGTGCAGCTTCTTCAGCTCCGGACAGTCGGCCATGATCATCTCAAAGGTGGTGATCAGCCCGTGAAACTTCAGCACGCCTGGGAGGCTGTTACCCTGCGGGGGGGGTGTTTAGAGTCGTCAAGCAAAGGAGGTTCATGGAAGGTCAGGATTCTCTCTTTCTTGCTTAACTTTCCAGCAAAAACTCGACTTCCCAACCAAACCAATATTGACTTCCCATTAGCCCAAAGCTGCTTTATCTGCACAGACAACAGTGTTCAGTATTCAGCTGACGGTGGACATGCAGCAACCAGCACCCTGTCCTGCCTCTGAATATTTATACCAGAAAACTTATTCATTTATTTCATTTTAAAGGAAGTGAGGGATCGTTATCATCAGAATAAAAGCCCAGTGTCCACCTTCAGTCCTGACGCTACCTGAGGGTCTCTGTGAAACATCTCGTACTGCAGGATCATCTGCCGGCTGATCTGGGAGCCGTGATAGACGATGACGTTCATGTGCGTCCACGTGCGAAACTCCCTCTCCCAATTGGTGATGGTGGACAGCGGGGCGATGATGAGGAAGGGGCCGCGGATGCCCATGTTGAAGATCTCGTACAGGAAAGTAATGGACTGGATGGTCTTTCCCAAACCCATCTCATCTGCCAGGATACAGTTTTTTCTAGGATGGAGAAACAAAAGTAGTGAAATGAATGTGGCCTAGTGTGGTCCTAAAATAAAGGAAACATCTAATTAAACCAAAAAATTAAATAGTCAAGGCTCAGCAGTGCTAAGTTAGTCTGATGACTGTGGGGATGTGATGTGAAGAATTCTGCTCTGTACAACTTACAGGTGATTTATTTTGAAATGTGAAATTTAATTGGTCTAATAGGCCACGGCCACTTTAACAAACAATGACTAGGTTTAAATCATATATTAAAGAATGAAGGGTGATCATGTTGCTCAACTGTAAACTATCACACCTAGTTTACAACAGTGAACTGGTTTCTTAAATGTAATTTTAATTGAATCAGATTTAGGTGGCTTTTTTATTTCTGATGTGGTCCAGCCAATCGAAGAGCTTGGCCCAGTTCAGAGGTGTCCGTGCTTTCACCTGTTGTACCAGTTGAACAGTAACCAGTTCATCCCCTCCAACTGGTATTCTCTCAGCTGATTTCCATTGCGATAATCTCTGGAGCGCTCCAGCTTCTGCCATTTGTCTGGAGGAGGACGTTCCTGTGACACACACACACACACACACACATTAGTTCTGTCTCCACTTGACTTGTGATTTCACGACTCACCAAACAAACTGTGAGCCACTTTATTTCAACTGAATCTTTCACACCTCGTGTCGCTGATGAACCAGAGGCCAGTTTATTTAAAGGTGAAAGAGATTCAGGAGGTTGAAGAGACGACTAATAAAGAAATCTGTGTGACAGCCTGATGCTGCCAGGACGTGATAACCGACGGTCCTCACTGAAATGAAGAAACAGGAAGAGAGCAGGAATAATTTGCTCGTCTGGTGAAAAGAACTCAGAGGAAATTGGTGCCATTTAAGCGACGACAGGGTGTCCCAGATGTGGAGAGGACGATGACTCACACACAACACACATATTTCAGATAGGCTTGACTGTGAGGGGTTTTTTTACACAACAAACAACACAAAAGCTGATGGTGCAGGAGTTCAGAGTGAAAAGCTCTGAGGCCGGGGGGGGGGGGGGCATACAACAGATTAATATAAAGTAGTAATGGAGGTCTGGACTCTTCTAGACCTCTGAAACTGAGCTGTTGGATCTGGACCAAGATGCTGGCAGCAGATCTTTTAAGTCCTGGAAGTTGTGAGGTGGAGCCTCTGTGGATCTGGACTCGTTGGTCAGTTCATCCCACAGATGGCGGACTGGACTGAGATCTGAAAGATTAGGAGCCAAGTCAGCAAGTGTGTTCCTCAAAGCTCCTGAATGTTGTTGCAGGGAGAAAGGGAGCGTTTTCCTTTTTCATAAACACCTGCACCAGGTCTGGACCAGGTTTAGGTCAAAGAGACATCCACGGGAATGAAGGAGGTTTCCCAGAAGGACATCTTCTTCCCATAATGCATCCTGGTGCCATAAACCTGATCCGTCAGACCAGCCCCCCTCCTTCCAGTGCTCCAAGTCCAGTGATGTTCGTGTAGGAGATCTTGGTGGTGCACAGGATGCGCCAGTCACTTACGGGTATCCATGGTAACCAGGTAATCAACGTTATAAGCTCTTTTTTTATTGTGCATTAATTTATTCAAATGAATGATGATGTGTCCTGAATTTGCTGTAATGTGCTGAGCCATCAGGGTCTTTATTCCAGAGCGTTCTGGCTGAATTAACCCCCCGAACCGGTGTCTGTGGTCCACATCATGTTCCCCTCCTCTCCTCAGTGTGTCTCCACTCACCATGTGTCTGAGGTCGGCCGGCAGCTTCTGGATCCCCTCAAACTCCTTGATCTTCTCCGGGTCCAGGTCCTCCTGCAGCTCCCACGTCGCCTCCTCGTACGAGAGGCTGCACCACTTAACGAGGTAATGGGTCACCTCCTGCAGCGTCACACAGGAAACAGTGTGTGTGTGTGCAACTGGACAGAGTGCAGCATCTCACTGAGGACCTTCAGCAATAAACACCTTCACGCAGACACACAAACACAGTGTGTGCGTGTGTGTTTGCTCACTCACCTCTCCGGTCTCTGTGTCCGTGGTCACGGCCACCTCCAGCACTCGGTCCACCTCAACATAGTCTGGGTTGAATAAGTCATCGTCAGGCTGTAACCAGACAAGGAGAAGAAGAGACAGCGACAGATTATTGATTATTCATCAGCAATCAGGTCGGGGATCGTTATGATAGCAGGACAGTCTGTAACTGGAGACGTGTTCGGTGCCATAATGAAGCAGCCATGGATCTTTGGAGTTGTTGGTGTGTCTCTCTTGGTTTGATTCCTTCACGTTCAGTTCTGATCATCAGAAACACATTTAAGTCAGTCATGTTCTTCTGTGACACAAACATTTACGGGGGACACAATCACTCTTACAGACTGACTGAGAGCTTGTATGGAGCTTCTGTGTGATGTCTCTGTAGCTCAGCTGACATTGGACCAGGACTGAGAGACCAAAGTTCAACTCCACAAGGAGGATTTTAATCACATATCACCTCCAGCTGTGTCCACACAGGTCAAATTCTTAAACAGACACTACATGTAATCTAGACAGTCTCTGTCTCACCTGATGACAAATCAGGACTTGATGAAGTGACGACATAATCTTTTAAAAACTCTTCCTTTCTCTGAGCCTGGACCAGAGTTTCTCCTGTTGTTTCCACGCTGTAGAGAAATCCATCCCTGACCATAAAACTGACAGTGAAGCTTCTCTGCCCCTTAAAGCTTCAGTGAAGGTGAACATTGAGGTGTGTCCAGGTCTGAAATGATGAAGTCTGGCTTATTAAAGCTGAATTATGGCTCAGTCAAAGAGTTGCCAGGTTACAGCATGATGGAGTTAACCTGACGACCTTTACTTCACGTTAAGGCCGGATAAATGTGCTGTGAATTATCAGACATCGTTTCACACCTGGACACATCACGGCTGCATGTTAATGAACCCAGAGGGAGAAGACTGACGCTGAATGATGAGGGTGAAGAGCAGTACCTCGGTGAACAGGTGTTTCATCTGGGCCTGTTTGGTCCTGAAGCGTTTGATCTTCTGGTGGATTCTGGGATCCTTCTCCAGCTCCTCCAGAGTGGCCCATTTACAGTGCAGGTAGGAGCTGAAATACCAAAACAACAACAATACAGATTTTAGTTAGTTTGAAGTGCGAATCATTTCGCTCTTTCCACAATTAACTCAATATAAAGCCGAGTGCACGTAGGGGGAAGACTGTGCAAAACTGGAAAAACTGAGATGCAAACAAACCAGAGCAAGGCCTTTCTGCATCGCTAATTATTTGAAAAAGTTAAACCTTTATTGTTCATGCAATGCCAAAAAATACAAACAAGCTCCAACAAGTTTTCAATGAACCTGGAGAAAACACATTGAGGCTATGAATTAGCCAATGCTAAGACAAAGTGAGGCAAAGAGGTGAGAAGGACTGTGTGAGGATAAGATTCTGGTCTGGACCACAGTCTGCTCAGTCCTACCGCTCGTTCATGATGAACCAAAAATGTTGCACTGTTTCACAGAGTGAAAAACTTTTTTCATCAAAGCTGAGAGCTCAACCGCACCTTTCCTCTCTCTCTTTAAAAACACGTACACAAAACCATTTTAGACATTTTAAACATGTGCATGTCACGTCCACCAAAAACAGCAACATTAATGTTCTGATCTCACACTTTGATCACATATCGTCTCTGGAGTTGCATTTCAAATCCAGATGTGAACGGAGCCGAGCACGCTGGATCAAATCACTGAAGACTCATGCAGATATGAACAGGCCTGGAAAGGTGTGGAAAGGCCTAGAAAGGTGTGGAAAGGCCTGGAAAGGTGTGGAAAGGTCTGGAAAGAGCCTCAAATGTTTTTATTTGTTGGAGGGATGTCACCAAATCTTGAGTCCAGCAGGAGACGTTGGTGAAGCCTGACATCAATCTAATGTTCAGGTCATGTCAAATAATGAAGACGGTGAAAAGTCATGAAAATAAAAAAAATAAAAAATACAGAGGATCAATGATGCAGATCCATCTGATCAAACGCAGGTTTAAACAAGCAGGAGCCATGATATATGACACACACACACACAGCACTGCATCTAACACAACGGCATGCTTGATTTAATCTATAAACCACAATCTATAAATGGACAAGCGTAAATGTCACTGCAGTGCACCATGCAGATACTAAACTGCCTGTGCCATTATTTATGCATTTAATCATGTATTATGTATAATAATGATTTTTTTTGCACCACAAACATAAATACTTCTCCTTTACTCTATAATTTGTGAGTACATTATTTTAAATGAAGCCACGGAAAAGTAACACAGTCCAGTCCGTTCAGTTTGAATTAACTCTGCCATGTTTTATTCATCACCCCGAGAATAAATTACGATCATGGTAACGGCTATAAATTCATGTAGGACCTTTCTGAAAGATACCAAGTGCAGTAACAAACGGGAGCCGAGCCTCAGTAACAAGAGGAAAAACAGGAGCCTTCACCCACCGAGCTGCTGAAAAACACCTCTTATGAGCAAAGTCAACTTCCCCAGGAGCCAGAAAAACTAACAACAAACAGCTCACACAAAGTCTGCTAGGTTTTCATCAGTCAGGGTGATTTCAAGTCCACCCAGGATTTATTGTTGATGAACCAGGGATGGATCAGGTGGCTCAGCCAATAGAAGCAGCTCCTCTGCTCTCAGCCTTTGTGGAGTTGAAATGTTTCCCTCCTCATGAAGCATCAATCAACACAGTGAACAGCTTATGGCCGTGGTTTCCTTTACATCTGTTTCTGGCACAGAAACGACACAAGCTGCTTCAACAGACTTAAAGCAGCAGCTGCACAAAACACCAGCTTCACCGACAGCACCACGAACAGGGCGGACTGTTAAGGTGAAGGTCTGGGGTAAAAACACCAACACCGGTCACCTCAGGGTTTCACTGCAGGGCACTTTGGGGGCTCTGACTGCCCAGATTCAGACCTGGAGCCCCAACGAAGTCTTGTGTTTGGGCCTGGACTGTACCGACTCCACCGTCCCCTTCAGAGTGTCAGATGACTAACTGAAACTAGTTCTTAATTTTAGCCTTAACTTTGAGGTTAACTGTTATTTAACTTCAGCCATGAATCGTAGCTTAGAAATGTTCAGTTCAGGCTTCAGTCAGTCATGGCAACTATTGATAGCTCTTTTTGAGCATTACGTTAGTGCTTCTTTAATTTCCTGTGTTAGTTTGTCATTTCATTACAAAATAAAAGGCCATCTGAGCTAACGTTAGTTAAAAATGATGCTCAGTCGTGAGCAGTGAGGCAGCGTAGCATAGTCATTGTATTTATTCTTTTTGACATCAACAAACACTTAATAGTTTCATTTTAAAAGTTGGTGTGTCTCTGGTGGTTTATCTGCCTTTTTGATATGAGACTGTGTAATAGGTGTGCGCTTTATTTAAGGAGTTGTTACTGTGTCATGGAGGAGTGTTGAAAACTATGTTCACTGCAGATTCAGGACTTTGAGTATTTCCCTTTCAGGCTGTTCTCCACTGTACTACATTTATTTCACAGACACTGTGAGGGGTGTAATTTAGTTCACTGAAGCACCCGTCTGACCACACAGCCATCATGGTGGAGATCACACTGTGGATCACCTGGAATGAGGGGGAAAGTGGGCACTGTGCAAAATACAGCAATAACAGATGAAATGCCACCAGAGCTGAGCCTCTTCATCCGCTGACCATGACAAGTCCCCAAACGAACAGGGAGCCAATGAAAAACTGCTGTTTCTGCCTGCACACTGAGCAAAGACCTGTCAGCTGAAAGTACAACAAAATCTGAAGTATAACCAGTCAGTGCGTTTAAATCTAGACTGAGCGGTGATGAGGACACTCACAAATTTCTGTACTTGACGTAAAACTCCTCCGTCTCCTCTGCTTGGTCCTGCTCCGACGAGGTCTGCAGGGTGAGACGGACAGATTCAGGGAAGAAGAAATAAATTTACAATGAGGAGCAGGACAAGGCAGGAATAAAAATGTCATCACATATTTATAATCTCTCAAAAATATTCCATTCATTCATGAAAAGGCATCTGGGAGATTCTCTCCGTCTTTGTGAGTGTGTGTCGTCTTTCTTCTTCACCTCTTTCTTCACCGTTCTGACAGACAGAATTTTCTCAATGATGTTGGCTTCGTCCTCAGGTGGTTCCTGAGGGAGACAGAACAAGAGAAGAGATGAGCGTCCCACACAGATGAAGGTCCGTTCACCGCTCACAAAGCAGTCGGGAAACAAAGACTCAACAGCAATTCACACAGTTCAACTGTGCATGACACAGAATCTCATGTGGAAGAATTCTGACTGGGGGGTTGGTGCTATCAGCCTGTCCATCCCGTCTGTATCAACGAGTCAACGTCAGGAGGCGGAAAAACAAGAAACAAAAGATGACTTCACAGCTGCATTATCATATTACACACTGGAGCGGTTAAAGGTCGAGACGGTCTGAAGGTCTGAAGGTCCAGACGGTCTGAAGGTCCAGAAAGTCTGAAGGTCCAGACGGTCTGAAGGTCCAGTAGGTGTGATGGTCTGAAGGTCTAAAGGTCCAGACGGTATGAAGGCCCAGACGGTCTGAAAGTCTGAAGGTCCAGATGGTCTGAAGGTCCAGACGGTCTGATGGTCTGAAGGTCTAAAGGTCCAGACGGTATGAAGGCCCAGAAAGTCTGAAGGTCCAGACGGTCTGAAAGTCTGAAGGTCTAAAGGTCCAGACGGTCTAAAGGTCCAGAAAGTCTGAAGGTCCAGACGGTCTGAAAGTCTGAAAGTCTGAAGGTCCAGATGGTCTAAAGGTCCAGACGGTGTGATGGTCTGAAGGTCTAAAGGTCCAGACAGTCTGAAGCTCCAGACGGTCTGAAAGTCTGAAGGTCCAGACGGTCTGATGGTCTGAAGGTCTAAAGCTCCAGACGGTCTGAAGGTCCAGACGGTCTGATGGTCTGAAGGTCTAAAGGTCCAGACAGTCTGAAGGTCCAGACGGTCTGAAGGTCCAGACGGTCTGATGGTCTGAAGGTCTAAAGGTCCAGACAGTCTGAAGGTCCAGACGGTCTGAAGGTCCAGACGGTCTGATGGTCTGAAGGTCTAAAGGTCCAGACAGTCTGAAGGTCCAGACGGTCTGAAAGTCTGAAGGTCCAGATGGTCTGAAGGTCCAGATGGTCTAAAGGTCCAGATGGTCTAAAGGTCCAGACGGTCTGAAGGTCCAGATGGTCTAAAGGTCCAGACGGTCTGATGGTCTGAAGGTCTAAAGGTCTAAAGGTCAGAAGGTCCAGATGGTCTAAAGGTCTAAAGGTCCAGACGGTCTGAAAGTCTGATGGTCTGAAGGTCTAAAGGTCCAGACGGTCTGAAGGTCCAGATGGTCTGAAGGTCCGGATGGTCTGAAGGTCTGAAGGTTTAAAGGTCTAAAGGTCCAGACGGTCTGAAGGTTTAAAGGTCTGAAGGTCCAGATGGTCTGATGGTCTGAAGGTCTAAAGGTCTAAAGGTCTAAAGGTCCAGATGGTCTGAAGGTCTGAAGGTAGACCTCCCTGTGATCTTTGATCCAGGTCCAGGTTTTATATTAATCCTGTGAACCTCAGAGAAATGCTCACTGTGTGGTTTCAGAGACTGAACTTTAAAACCAGCTGTCTGGGTCTGGTCCGGGTTGACTTCACAAAGTCACAGAAGTCCTGACTTTGTGAAGTCAACCCAACCAGTGGAGTCAGACCCCCTCCCCTTCCTGAGTCCGGTTCTGCCCCAGGTTTCTGCCTCTAAAGACCCTTGATGTAACTCCGTTATGATTTGGTTCTATATAAATACATTTGATTTGATATCAGCCACGCCCCCTCCCAGGTACAATTTACCTGAAATCTGCTGTATTTTTATTGGCTCACCAAGAAAACAATCAGCCAATCAGAAGAAAGGATCAGATTCTCTCTTCTGATGGGGTGAGTGACCTGCAGCTCCAGAGAGAAGCCCAAGATGTAAAACTACACTAAACTGTTTCTTATAAATATCGCCCTTTCAAAATAAGAGACAACACAGTCTGTATCTGTCTGTACCTCAGCCTGCCAGGCCAGAGCGGTTGCATTCAGTGCTGAGATGCGTCCTGCTCCGAGAACTGCGATGGTCTCCCCGTCATCATCGACCACCTTGAAGTCCAAATCCTCGTTATATTTCCTTCTCTTGACCTGCCGTCCTGAACGCCGCTTCTGCAGATTGGACAGAAGATTCGTTCACGGTAGGAAATGGAGTTGGGGGGAATTTGAGAGAAGAAATTTGGGAATTAGGAGTGATGGAGAAGAGAAAAAAGGGAGTTTGGAGGACTGGCAAGAAGTGTGGATGTGATCAACCAACAGATATTATAAGAAGATAAGAAGGGAAGGAAAAAGGAAGGAAGAAGTCTTGTCACAGGAAATTCAAGCATTTATTTTAATTTTCAGAAGTCTGATGAACCCTCACCGCGTTGTCCAGGGGGTCCTGGCTGTCCTCTCCTCCCATGTTGAGGGCTGACATTGAGGTAGTGTCGTCGCTCTCCGCCCCCTCCTGGACAGCCAGCTCCTGGTTTCTCCTCTTCCCCTTCTTCTTCTTCTCCACCGGCGCTGCGCCAGGATCTCTGCGAGGTAAAGAAGGAGATTTTTGATGGTCATTAGCAGCTCAGATCTCCTGCAGCAGTGTTTTCTCAAGAGCATCAGTGAAGGATTGTGTTTGCAACCCCAGTAAGTGATGTCATCATGACATCAGCAGGTCTGTGACATCACCTGTTGGTTTGTTTCTGAAGGCCTCAGTTTCTAATTTAGATTTGGCCATCTTTGTTTTTGAAAGCAGAAAAAAATGTGTGGCTCCGACCTGCTGTGTGCTCTATTCTGATTGGGCGGTACAGCCAATTAATCACAGTCGCCATGTCCCTAAATTCAACTCCTGCTAAATCAAGGGGGAAGTACGGACATTTTCCCATATACTTCAATATGATCTAGGTTTATCAACAAGGACTATGAGACTTCCTCCCCTTCTGCCCATCACTGGATGTTTTTTTGTCTTCCATCTTTATTTTCTCGCCTACACTTAACCCTCGCCAAGTTCACACCGCTGATTGTCGTCTCTTCTTCATCTCTTTTCTTCGTCTTCAGGGCGTCTATCCTGTTTTAACACTCTCCAAAAGTCTCCTCTCTCTCATCAGTCACTGACTCATCTCGTCCTCGATTGGTTCACACTTTATTTTCAACATCTCTCTCGTTTTCTCTCGCTTTGAAATAAATGATTACTTCAGACTTCATCTCTTCCTAACTGAAACTCATTCCTGCTCTGCCTCAGATATATTTCAGCGCTGCTTCTTTGGTCTTTGTGTATTCGGACTCATCAGGACACTCAACAGTTCAGGGACCTTGAGTCCCTCAGCGGACTTTCTCTTCTGTTCCAGATTCTTTAGGAACCTGAAGGTTCACAGCTCTGTTCCATTCAGAGGTTGACCATCACCAGTCAGTCTACAATCACTCACCACAAAGTGAAAGCGAGTTTTTAGCCTCTTTTCTGCATTCAAGACTGACTGGAGTCCGCCAGGGAAGAGCTGGACTGACAGGACGCGCTTTAGATAGGCCGGCAAGGTCCAGCTAGGCCAAACCAACCCATGAGGTCTCAGGAACTTTGTGATTCCTTAGTCTGAGGTCTTCATCAGAGTAGACACAATAACAGGAGCTTATCTACAGTTGGCTGAGCCTTCGTCTTTAAACACAACACCTACAGAGTCACAACATCCGTCAAAGTGAGCTGGTGGACACACGGACGCTTATTATTTACCTGTTCATGCATTAAAAGAATAAACCTTTTTACCCAAATTTGTCCAATTCAGTCTAAAACCTTGAACATCTGGCATTAAAAAGAAAAGCCTGAGGAACACTCAGCTGGTCTGAGGTGAGGCACCAGAAAGACACGCACAAAGAAAAGTGAAGACCACTTTGCGAAGAGGTGAAAAGAGATGGAAAGGCCACGAACTATCCTGCCATTAGCAGAACGTTGTTGTTGTTGTTAGAAACAAAACTCCCTGAGCAGTTTACTGAAATTATGAATCAGCCAAAGTTCAGCTGATGGGCAGAAACCGAGTGATTGGCCAAATAAAAGACATCCTGAGATTCTTGTTTTTTGGTCTCGGCCGGTCTGACTGATCCACCAAATTAAGTTCTCTGTAATGGAGTGATATTAAGAAAAAACGAGCAGTTGACTGACCAACTCTGTGTGGACGTCACAAATATTATGGTCGTCATAATTTATCTTTAAGCCTTTTGTTGTGTTGAAGTTGTTGTTTGGCAGGAACTAAGCTTGACATTTTAAAGATGAAGTTCATTCCTGACCATATTCAAGTTTTTCTTTATTTATTCATTAATTTTTTCAAAAACTAAAAATTATCTAGGTTGATATTTTTTTATTTTTTACTATCTTATAAACTACTACCTGCATTACAGTGCATATTGTTAATAATGGGTTAGGGTTAGGGTTAGGGTTAGTAACCCTAACCCTAATAACAGATAAGGAAACGGTTGTGTTCATTACTGTATTATGACACTAAATGCCTTTAGCTTTAGATCACATTAAACCACCAATAATTCTAGACTTCTGACAAACGTCATTTTATTTCCATCTGTCTTCACCTTTACCTCACCTCTTTGTTTACTCATCCACACGGTGTCTGCAGCAATGTCCAGGATTTAAATAAAACCTTCCCATCTTCCCCGATGAAGCGAAAAAACTGGGCTCAGATATTCCCTCCAAGTGAGACATTAGTTACCGAGCTGCCCAGAGAAAAACTGCATATTTTGTTGGAGGTGACAGGTTTAGTGCGGCGCTGCTCGCTCCGCTCCATCAGTACTCACTTCAGGGCTCCTGCAGCGGAGCCTTGTTCACTTCCCCTCCTCTAAATTCCCTCTCTCTGGTCTCTGCACATTATAAATTCCTTCCTGCGCCCGTGATTCACCGGCCGATCACCGAGTCTCACCTGGGTTTGCGGCCCCTCTGTTTTGGCGCTGAGGGGCCCGGGGTCTTGCTGTTGGCCGGACCGTGGTTCTTGGTCTGGACGTGCCCAGGAGCCTTCACTTGGAGTCCTGGTCCAGGAGGAGGTGCTGCTGGGGGAGAGGGTGGAGGAGAGAGGATGCGTTTTCACACAATCCAGATTAATTTAACCTACAGTGAAATATTTCACTTTCTCATTTTAATTTAGAGTCTGTAAATATGAGAATGTTTACAAAAATATACAAATTTCCAACACAGGATTGAAAGTTCAACCTTGGTACGATATTCATATCTGTAAATAAATAATACAGAAAATCTATTTGGAAAACGCCCTCAATACATTCAGATGATTCATGAATATCTCAAAATTCTAAAAGTTAGAGATCAACTGCTGACGGCGCCATTTTTACCTTTCAAAGTAGGAGCACTCACTGTCATCGCTGCACATTCACAAGTCCGAATATTTTTTAACTTTTGGGAATAATTTCTCTAGTATGCCTCTTTTACATTTGCAAGATATGTTCCAATTTCTCTTGCAAATTTGTTGAAGATGTCCTTTTAGAGATTTAGACACGTTTTGTTTGGAGAAGATGAGCTCACACTCCTGTTCAGAGGGATTTGGTCACTGGGATTAACTGCAGAGGTGGATGGACTTCAGTTCAAACTGACCCCCTTCAAAATAAACCAACAGCGCCCGCCAGGTCAGTTAGGAGGCAACTCTGATCAATTTCCCATTTGCCTCAAAGGAAACATCCTCTGACCTTTTCACCCTGATGAGCATTTTATTCAAATTTATGCATTAATGCACATCATTTATATATTCAACATGTTTTTAAAAAAAATCAGGGATTGATGCAATTTCTGATTATTGCAAGAAAGAAATTTGTTTTTCAGCTTTGGAAGAGCGCTAATGCATCCACACACACACCATCACATCACAATCAGATTAATTTACACAACATGTTTCATAACGATTTAAAGACACTGAAGAATAGAGCAGTCAGCTTAATTGTCTCTGTGACAATTAAGAAAAGATGGACTGTTAGAATTTGTTGTGAGAGCTATTTACCTGCTGTTGTTCTCTCACACACACACACACACACACACACACACACACAGTACCATGGAGACTTGTTAAAATCAGAGGTGATGTCATAAGATGATTAATATTGAAAATAAAATGAAATATTTTGATCTTGTCCTGCTGTAATACTGCAGGATGCGGAGAACTTCTAAATATTACAAACACACTGTTATTTTCTATTTTCTATTTCTTTTTTTATTAATACATAACATCATTACATTTAGTCAATTTTATAGTATTCTTATATTTTTGTATTTCACATTTCATTAGATTTTTTTAATAAAACAGTTTTATTGATATATGGTTCTTTGGTTCCTGATCTGTTTCTATAATATCTGTACATTAAATAATGCAAATATTTAACATTATGAAATAAACTAATCTGGCTTATTTTAAGCTCAATGAATACACATTAGTAGTTTTTGTCAACTCCTTTTTAAACTGATGAATTAATTCTAAGTAGCTAACATTAAAGAGCCTGTTTATTTATTCATAGAAAAATCTTCACCTGAGAAAAGTGAACTAGTGAATATTTGAAATGTGCGTTTGATAAATGACGGAAACAATGAATCTATGAAAACAACAGAATTCCAGAAATGAGGACACACATACTTTGATTGGCGGGTACAGGAGGTAGGACTTTGATTTTAGGTTTCCTTCCTCTTTTTCCAGGCACCTTAACGGGCACCGGAGCCGGTCCGGGGGCCACGACGGCACCTGGCGTCCTCCCCACCACCACATTCCTCAGGTCTGCCCCGCCCTCCTTCCTGCCCTCCTTCGCCTTGGTTCTACGCTCCTTCCTCTCTTTGCCCTCTCGGGGCTCCTTGCTCTTCCTCAGCGTGACCACAGCCGCCGCCGCCGCCTCCCTCTCATCCTTTCGTTTCTTTGGTTTGCTGCTCTCCCGCTCCTCCCCCTCCCCTCCTCCTCCTCCCTTCTCCCTCTTGTCCTTTTTCTTTCGTTTCTTCCTCACCCTGCCTCCACCCCCTCCGTCGTCCTCCTCGCTCAGGGAGGAGGGAGGTCGTGCAGCTCCTTCAGAGTGCTTGGTGGCGGCCGCGCAGTGATTGGATGTCGCCGTGCTGCCGACGGGGGTGAGGAGGCGGAGATGGTCCTTGGGGCCCACGACCAGGTGTCCCCGTGGAATTGTGGGAACTGTGGTTTGTGTGTTGCTGTTTTGGTCCGAAGCGGAGGAGGAGGCTGCTGCAGCGGAGGCCGGAGGTGGCGTGTGCTTCAGGAGACCAGTGAACATCTGTGAGGAAGAAAAACACTATTAAAGTCTTTTCAGGCACTCATTTCCTGTCACTAGCTCTGCTGTATGAGTGTTTCACATTAAAAGCTGAACAGCAGCTCAACGTTTGTGACCAGTTCTCTTCTCTAGTCCTGCGCTCTTATTGTGAAAAATAAAACAGCAACCCTGTTAATGAGCATTAGTTCAGCATCACCTGACTGTTGCTCTAACAGAATTAATGCTGTGGAATTATCACAGCGAATTCACTGAGTCATTAAAGCACCACTCTGTCTTTGACGTGATTAGCATCCACCTTTTATTTCCCATAACTTTAATACCTGCTTTTACTTTTTATGATCACAACGTTCAATGTTCACGATTGATAAAATAACTACTGCTCTGGACATCACAACAAAGACCCTTATGGACCTTCAACATGCACCTTCAGACTGTGTGGATCTTTAAACATTTAGACCATACGGCCCTTCTCAACAAGACAGACCACGTGGGGTGAGGATGTTTTTGGGTCTTTGTGGTTTCTTTTTTTCTATGTGGTGAAAAAGAATCAAGATTCTGGCGATGGGTTGTTTGATGTGTGAATCACAGCGTGACTAAAAAAAAAAAAAAAAATTATTATGCAGCATGTTCTCCCATCAACCCCGGGGAGTTACAGTCTCTTTGATACGCAGAACAGCCGGGGTATTAACATCACTAATTCACCAGCTCTATTCAAATCTGACAAAACAAACAGGGAAGTTCAGCGAGGGCAGCTGGACGGTCGAAGGACAGACTCAATGATCCTTCAGCTCCGGCTGATGATTCAACATCTCCTCCACTCAGCTGGCAGGAGGAGCTGCATCACCACGTGACTGGCCTCGCAGCATTTCATATGAATCCGGTGAAGGAAAGGCCGGCTCTTCCACAGCAGCATTAATCACACGCTGACGGAAACCTGTCACATGAAACTACAGCTGAGCGCCACTCACCGAATATAAAGTTACAGCAAACGTCCCACAGATTCACCCTTTAAGCAGGTCTGTTCATGCGTTCACTCAGCCCCTCTGTGTTAATTTAAATAATACGAATGTAAAGATGGCCATGTGTGCTGACCGCCATTTACAAACTGGAGCTCCATTCAACCATTTCGCTCTTAATCAATCAGAATTATTGCATTATAAAATGAATTATTACATGTAATTAATTTTTACTGATATCAATGATTGTTCATGAATGTCTCAATGGGGACATTCAAAAATGTTTATACATTTTTTTTGTAGCATTTTTCAATTTGTAAATATTTTACTGATTTATTTTACTGCCACATT